>NC_136607.1:20199189-20209189 GCF_910589615.1 Taurulus bubalis
TTCTTAGTTTCTCCATCTTTTTATTTGGAAAAATACAATAAAATAATTCAAACTAAATAATAATAACTGCTACTGTTCAGACTAAATTAGAGACAATGAATATTTAGTCAATGTCAAGATGATGTTTTGTGGCAAGACGAGTCAGATAGCTAAGACACACTCATCGTTATCGTGGTCACTGTGATTAATCATGTGACTCATAAGCATTACGTTTTATAGAAGTCCATTTCATTGGCACTCCAGCGGCCATGTTATTACAACAATGCTGCCATCTAGTGGTTAGATATTATACCACAGGCGGCACTTAGAGGCCTTTCAGTGAAGGCTTGCCAAACTAAAATATAACAATAAACATAGACATTGAATAAAACAATGAAATCATAAAAAAATGAAAAATATATTTAAAAATAATAATAATAAAAAACACATTTAAAACATTAAAAAAATATTTAAAAAAAACAAAAATGTACGATTATAATACAAATAAAAATAAATACATTTAATTAAAATAATAACACAAAATTCAAAATATTTTAAATAAATATTAAAATATACATATATATATTTTTTTTTTTTTATTTGTCTGATTTCTAAACTAAAGGTGCTGAATTATATAGATGACGTGAAAAACAAAGCACAGAGGAACTTGGATCTCAACACACGAGCAACTCTATTCTACTTTTTTTGGTTTGCCTCTAAAATCACGGATTGTGCCTTTAACATTACATAGTTTTAAATAAAACGTAGTTTCACCAGCAGGGGGGGCCCAAGAGCTTTCACTGTCAGAGGCACTACTCAGCATCACAAATCAAGTCTTTAGACATCTTAAGCAATAACCATGCGTCCTTTCCCAAATGCTTTTAAAAAAGCCTGACTGCTCGTCTCTCTGTAGCTGGAGCCGTGACTTTGAGGTTTTCCTGGCTGGTCTTTAAAAGGAGAGCGGTATGCTTTAGCTCACATCAACAGCTTCTACCACCTGCTTTCGGTTTAACCGATGAGATCACGAGTCACCGCTTTCCTCCCCGGGTCCATCCCATCACCAGATGGGGGTCAGTTGACCGGCTCGGCTTCTTTATTTGTCCAAGTGCACAAGTCTGTCTGGGTTTTTACAATCTCCAGATGGAGGAGTTTGATTCCAGAGAGCCAGGGTGTGACCCACAAACTCTCCATCTCTGGAAGATGTGGCTCCTTCACCCTGATAGTGGATCCATGCACGGCAAGAGCTGCTGCTCTTTCCACCTGGCTGATTCCAGGTGGTTCATTCCGCCCTTAAAACCTTTTAAATACTGAGCGATTGTGATATAAAACTGTAAATCATAGGTTGTTTCATGACAAAAAGCCCAAACTGCTGTATTTGGATGTACTGAACACCATAAGTAATATGCAAGTGAAATATATGGTTTGGTATATGAGAAAATTCAAATGTGCCCCAATGCAAATGTTGGAGTCCTCGTCTGAATGTTCTCTGTTCTAAACCCTCTCTCACTTTGTTCTGCTTCACTTTATCAAAGTCAACCTTTGCAGAGAGAATGTTCACATATTGAGCTATGATTTGGGTTAGAGAATGTTCACATATTGAGCTATGATTTGGGTTAGAGAATGTTCACATATTGTGTTATGAAATAATCATCCTGAAAGTGATTTTTTTTATAGGCGGAGCTGAAACCTTTTCATTTTGTTCTGTGTCATCTTCATTTACTCTTAACCAGAAACATATAGACTGATATTTACACATCTGAACACAATCTCACATGTGTACCTTTTATTATAACACCAACATTATTCCAATATCCCTAGTGGCTGCAGACATACACCCTTTTTAGTTTGGGGATGACATTTCCAAGAAAAGGGCCTAAAAATAGGTTTGTTTGAATTAAATACGTAACTATTTGGTCTGCAGAGCAAAGCAGGACAAACAACGATCAGCACATTGAAACAAGCGTAGCTCTGTATCCTGCATGACCGTTGAGAACATCACAGACGTATAGTGTTCACAATCATCTCTAAAACATCTCTTCATTTCCTCAGGAAACGCCCTCTGAATAACATGCTTTACACTTTGCCAAGCTTTCTGTTTTTGCATGTATAGATTAGATTAGATATTCCTTTATTAATCCGGCAGTGGAGAACTTTACAGGATCACAGCAGCAAACGGGTAAAGTGCACACAAGAGACAGTCAAATACAAATAAAAACAATATTAATACACTAATAAAAACAGTAAAGAATGCACAATAACAATATTATATACACAGGCAGAATACAATGTATTTCTATTGCACAGTCATCCAAAGTGATTGAAGTGTAGCTTTGATCTTAATAAGCAGAAGTGGAGCCGGGTGGCAGGCGGTTGCATTTGTGGTTAGAAGAGAAAGAGAGAAAGGAAATTGCATTTTGGATCTGTAAGGTCAGCTGCATGTCTGTTTCAAGTTGTGTGCACAAGCTTCCTTGTCTTCCTACATCACCAGTTTGCATATGCAACACACACCCAGACACACACCCAGACACACACCCCATGCAAAACTCCAGCGCTGGTTGTTATAGATCAGTGTCGGGTTTCTTCCTTTTTCGATGCATCACATCTTGTCACGACACTTGAGATCCTGAGTAAACAGCTCATGAGTCTTCATCATGTCTCCAAAGCAAACAGTGGTGCATAATCAGGTTTCTGGACCAAGCAGCAGATTAAATACCAAATGTTGTTTATCCATCTTCAAGAAGGGAAAGGGGAAGATTTCTTCCTTATTTGTTTCCCACTTTATTTTTGACAATAAATTGCAGTAATGAAAACGTGATCCCACTCCAAGAAAGTGCATCGTCATAAATGTATTTATGTATTGTCATGGGTCAGAATGACACTGTTACAAATGGTAAAAGTGCATTCGTGACTTATTACGTCGACTGCATGTTTAAATTGTGCAAAGTGCATTCATGCAATGTGTTTTAGGAGAAGATGGTGCAGCAGCAGCAGCTACATTGGTATTGTTGTAATCCTGGATGTGCATGAAAAAAAGGCTCCATATTTGTGTATTCCAGACCAACAAAGACACCGTTGTGTGATTTTAAAATAGGCTTTAATCAAGAGCCATCTGGAAAGCTCGCTTTGAGTCGGAGGTTTCTATTCTTGTTACTTCCCACTTCACAGAAAAGCATCCTGTGTGCAAATAACATGCTTCTGAACCAGGAGGCCGAAGCCAAGTTTAGAGTCTGCCAATGGTTTAGGATCACCGCACATATTACATCAGGATTAATGACTGATTGATCCTAATCTTCAGTTTCATGTCACGTAGAGCGCCTTCAACCGGCTGAGCCACCGGACAGTGTGAGATTATAGTTTAGCATTGGATTATCACTGCTGATCCAATTAGACATGTTTTACTCTAAATGGCTGTCAAAGTGAATCTTTATTGGGTTATTACAGCAGAGTGGCCACACAAAACTTATTTAAAAAATAATAATAATAATAATAAAAATCCTACAAGAGCTGTGATTGCGGATATAAATGACTGAATGCTTTGCCAGTCATTAATAATTTACTTTAATCTCAAACTGGATGTGAAAGCATGTGACATCACACCCATAGTGGTCCAGCAACCGGAAATGGGTGGAGAGAAAAAAAATCTCACACACACACACACACACACACACTCGATGACGACTTGACTCCACCTCATGATGCCATTTAGCAACAGATGAGCAACAACGGTACATGCTCATTTTTCGGGGCAGCCAGAGACCAGCGTCGCCGTCCCCTGGGTGCCCTCGAAGGGACTACTTCTGACCGCGTAATGGTCGGCAGGGTCGCGGTGCTCTTCTTCCGTCTCGCACCGTCGCCTGGCCGGTTGTTTTAACGGCTTTCCCCCGCTTCTCCTACCCCGCGTGTGTTGTAGCAGGCGGGGACTTTTTCGGCTTCTTCTTCTTCTTCTTCTTCTTCTTCTTCTTCTTCTTCTAACCCCCGTCCTCCGTCCTTCCCTCTCCGCTGCCGCGGCGCTATGGATGTGCTATGGCTGCTCCCGCTGCTGCTGCTCCCGCTGCTGCTCCTGGGCAGCAGCACCTTCGTTTTTTATTTCAAAAAGTGCTTCTACGTCGGCTGGATGATGGTGCTGGCGCTGGCGGCCATCCCGATGTGCATCCTGAAGAGCGGCGGCAGGGACGTCGAGAACATGCGGTGAGTTGTGTTTGCATAATAAATGTCCCTCGCGGGCTAACGTCGTCTGACAGCTAGCCGACGTTAGCCTGCTAGCTTCTTCTTCTATACTCATTTATATAGGATATATACATATTGAGCAACCGGTTGGAGAGCAACGTTAGCTTCTAGTCCCACTAACAAAACATGGATCATATATCTATCGTTGTTCACTTGTTTTCCCTTTTTAAATGCCAGTTTTTCTGGCATTTAAAAAGGGAAAACAAGTGAACAACGATAATTACGTGATCCATTTTTCTTCTTCTTGAAATCACACGAATGCTAAGGTTAGCCACCTTAGCAGAAGGAGCTGTAACGTTAGCTGTAAAAACGTTCAACGTGGCTCGTGAACCAAAGTCCAACGAGGGGGCTTGTTCCTCGGATGTAACGGTCGTTAATTCCTGGAGGAATGTCCGCTAACTTTTACATTTCCCCTCCGGCCAAAATGCCCGACGTTTAGCCGTTGGCTAAGTGAGACCGGGGCGGGGAGCACATTAGACCACAACAAGGCTCTCATTGTTTTGGCTAGCGTTACTTCTGGGACCACAACTGCTTTTTATTTGTATTTTTTTGTATGACTTGCGGTGGACATTATAGCTCCATTATGTCGCTAACCGATGTCGGTGTGTGCTGCCTTCAGGGTCCACGTGAGCGCTCGTAAAAATGCAACACGGCAGCATTGTAATAGTTCGCCCTGTAATATGTATTTATGAATGAGAAGTTGAGTCCAATGTTGTATATTAAATCAAACAACCAGTGTTTGAAGAAGTAACTCTGCACACATCCTTAAAAAAGTAACAATACCAACGTGTAAATACAAGTAGAAGATTGTCAAGTGAAGTCTTCAATGTCCTGAAAGATAATGAATGAATGAATATATACTTTATTAATCCCCATGGGGAAATTTGGTGTCGAGTAGCAGCCATTTACACAGAAAATAAGATTATATATATATATATACACAATAATAATAATACTAATAAAAACAGCTGGATGAAAGAAAAAAGAACAGAGTATTAATTTAGGAATTAAATTAACTTAAACAGTGCAAGTATGTTTGTGTATATTAAGTGTGTGAGGTGTAAATAAAAGTAACAACTGTTCCTGAATGTGCAAACCGATTATTATTGTGAAACAAAATAAAAACATACTTTTTTTAATTCTTTATCATTCTTATTAGTGAGTCAGCAAGATAACTGATCTTTTTATTGTCATGATTTGATCATGTTTTGAATGTAAAATCAAAGTATGTGTGTGTATATAGTAAAAGTACAGCATTTCCCCTGGCATATAGTGGGGTAGAAGTATAAATTGGATCTACTTCAGTGAAGTTAAAGTACCTCAAAAAGGACAGCTCTTGACTAAATATACTGTACAAGCTCTCTATTGGTCCGCTATAGGTATGCCCCATTGACCTTACCACTGAAGGAACCATGTTATTTTATACCCCACACACACACACTGATCGGGTCAACTGATACCCGTTAGGGTTGAAATGTATCCCGCCGTCCACTTTGTAGCAGGGGGTATTTTACTTGTTGTGGTTGAACCTAGACTGGTGAGGACACAAATGACTGTGTTCAAGTGATTACCTCAAAGCTTCTCCCTGATTTGGAGTCGGGTTGCTGATCAGCCACCAGGCCCATCCGCCATGCAACATCACTGTTATCTGCTGACCGGCGGCCCTGTCTGTTATAACAGCAGACCGCTCCGCCTCGCTGCTCTCATAATAACTGTTTTGCAGGCGTGTTAGCCGCTGGAATCGGTGTCACGTTGCACCAGTGTGCTCAAAGGTTATCGCGATCTGTTGACTGCGTTTAAAAAGCGACTGAATCGGGGTCAGAACTTGCACAGGATTCTTTTGGGGTGTTCATTTTAAGCAGCTCTGGCAGAGGGAGCCCTGTGACTCATCAAGGACAGAGCAGGGTTTCATGGGCATTTGCTGTCAGACACAATGTGAGCCCTGCATTCTAGGGGTTGACGACTTGGAGCACTTGAATGCACCACAGTGAACTATGCTGGCCCAGAACAGACCCCTGCACTGTGAACAGCATCCATACAGCTCAAGTCACTGCTAATATTGTATTTGCATATCCTGAAACTCTCCGGTTAGTTTATCCTTAGTGGCTGTGCAGCGTCAACAGAGACGTAGTTCTCCCTCTGTCTGTACTTTATGTATTTTTGGCTGTGGCTCCAACTTTAATTATCAGGTCTCATGACCACAGAGGCTTATTGTCTCACTCACAACAGCTTGAGCTCTGGTTCCTTTCTGTGTAAAGGCCTAACATCAGTGGGAGACGGCCATTGTTTGTAACAATGCATAGTGCACTTTATACACTCAGGGAAACTGATTGTGCAATACTGTTGTCATATTTGTGTGCCTTTTATTTTATATATTTTCTTATACTATTGGCATTTATAGCAATTTTTTTTTGGTATTCTAATTTTTCTGTGTCATTGTGATCATGTAACCTTTGGCACCTGAGTTAGCTTCGGTAGTGCTATCTTTAGTGCTATCGGTAGTGCCATCTTTTAGGAATAACAGGTCAGGCTTAATTCTATATTTTTAACCTAAGTGCAACCAGGTTGAATGTAATCAATGCTGGTAACAAATCAGCCTAAATGTCATTATCGTCCGTCGAAAAATTGACTTAGAGACTGATAATGAAATGAACCGGCATTTAAAAAAAAAGCTTAGTCGATAGGCCATAAAAAGAATCCAACCAAGGCCGTTTCCTTCCCGTTGAACAATCTTCCAATTGCTGCAACACCGGCTGAGCCGTTGCCTAACCGGTGGCTGTTGCGCTAGAGTGTGTTATCAGTGTGTGTCACAAGATAACCTAAAGACTGTGTTCTGGTCTAAAGGTTAAAGTTATCTCACTATAGTACAGAGTGAACGTACACAATGTGCAAGGCAAGCTCAGTGTGGAGGGAGATGATTGCATTAGGTAGGAGTCACACGCTTTGGTTAACATTGTGAGCTTGCAACACTCGTGCAAAAACATTTTATAACTCTTTTTAGTTCTGTGCACAAGGATTATCCTTTTCCCAGCGAGCATATACGTCGTTTCTGTGACTCCAGTCAACACATGTTCAGTATTTTTATCGATGGAGGCTTCCAGTCTGTCTGTGAGCTCACCTGTTTTCCTCTCAGGGCCGGTTTTCCCCCTCGCTCGCTCCGGCGGGCGGGGAAATTCAATCAATGAATCAATACACGGGCCTGCGAACGCTGTGGGCTTCTTCCCATGGAGCAGAGTGGAAAACTATTTTTGGTTTTTAATAAACGTCTGCTGTCAGTCTGAGTCTGTGCGGAGCACTTAAGCGTCTCGCTTCCACGTGAATCATACGAGTTAGTGCGTGTTTATTTTCCATAATATTACATTAAATGTACGATTGATGTGCCGATCGAGCCATTAGTTGTCTGTACGGCTTCCCCTCAAGGCATTGTTTCAACAGCGTCAAAACAATATATAATAGATATTCTATGTTTTATTTGGTAAATCCAAGAGATCAGACCCATGTGATCAAACAGTGGCAGCTAAAAAGCAGCAGCTCCCTCCTCCAAACAGAGCGCTAATGAGCGGCTCGAACGAACGCTCTCTTTGGTCTCTTTTAATAATCATCTCTGGCATCGGGGTGAAATGAAGTCTATTATAAAGTACTAAGTGGTGTTTGCTGTTTTCAATCCCGTAATTATTGGGAGCGTAGCCAGAAGACGATTACCACAGCGAGAGCCTCGGTCGTTTCATTTCACGTCGCTTGGGAATACAATGTTGGAAATGATGCTCGGAAGTGTTGGCTCATCGTCCGCGTCGCTGTGGTCCATAAACATGGAGCCGATCATTTCCAAACATTGTGTTTCAGGCGGGTAGCGGCATGCAATGTGCGCTAAATCTGCTTTAATATTTAATTTGACAATTTAAAAGCCTGTCGCGTTCTAGGTATCCATCGACTTAGAAGGCATTTTTAACATGAGAGCTTATTAGGACCAGAAGGGGGAGGAGTTAGAGGTGATTCACAGAATAAAATAACTTCTTTTGTTATCCAACATTGTGTGATATTATATTTCTACGACAGTGGGTTGTATTTTTCTCTTTAAATGTTCTTGTTTTTATTATTTGATCACTTATAAACTGACTTATTTAACCATAAGTCTGAGGAGCAGTCGTGGAATCTGTAGTTAGCTGCTGCTTAAAGAGGATAAGTCTCATGTCATGACACTTCATGGAATGAGTGCTTTAGTCCACCGAGGAGATAAACTACACATGAGATGCCCCTTGAGGCGAGAACACACAACAACACGGATCTTTAGGAGACGAAATCCCTAAAAAACCTCAGATAAAGCACCGTGTTTCACTGCAGCTTTGTCCGATTTGAGTTCCTACTATATTATATATTATATTGTCTCTCCTGAGGTTGAGTTTTATGAGCTCCAAAGAAAAAACCCTCACCAGACAGGATAAACACAGGAAATGTCCCCAAATAAATAATTGCAGCTTTGATATGATCCATTGTAAAGTTATCTTGGTTAGAGATAGTAAAAGTATGGATATTAAAAATGCCAAATATCTACTGATTCCATCCTCTCAGATGTTTTCTTGGAATATATGAAAGTAAACTTAATATCTGAGTAAAAGAAAGACATTTTAAAACCTCATCTCAAGCTGCTGATTAATAATTGTTAGTTTCAGCCTGAATGTATATATTATAATGTGATAATTACTTTATTTTAGATGTATTCGGAACATTTAAAGTGTGTTTTAAACATTTAAAATTGAACATGGGAACATATTTATTTCACCAAATCAAAAAAAAGAAAAGAGTGCGTTTACCCGACTACTGAGTGAAATGTATAGTTTTCTAGTTTTTCAGTGACGAGGCAGATGGGAGGACATTCTTCCTCAAAGCTTATTGGAGCGTTATTCTTATTGCAGGCAATTATTTAACCAACCAAGAAACAAACAACGCTAATGGACGGCGTTAAACTACCAGACGTCTTGTTATTTATCTTTTTTTTTTGTTGGATTTAGGTCAAATTTTCAATATTTGAATTGGTATTTAGCAGGCTTTTACCTCCAACTTCTCTATGCCGGGTTCTGGTTAATAATATGTTGCCGCATGAGTCTGATCAGTAACTTGTACTTATTATTATTATTATTATTGTTATTATTATGGACTGTAATGAAGCTCCTCCCCCTTCCCAGGATTATCCGCGTCCTGGTCCGCCACGTGAAGTACTTCCTGGGTCTCCGGTTTGACGTGAGCGGCTGGGAGCACCTGCAGGCGGAGGGGCCGTACGTCATCGTCTCCAACCACCAGAGCTCGCTGGATGTTCTGGGTGAGTGCCGCGGGCGTGATTTTGCCCCTCTCTTTGGCTCGCAGGAGAACTCGTATTTGGATTTGAGACGGAACGAGGACTAAAATACTATAAAGCGCTGACTCTGCAGTAATGTAGGAGCATTAACGTCGATATTTTGTGAACAGTGAACAGGATCATTGCCCGGTCAGAGATTTTGTGTAAGAAAAGCTACGATTGCTACATTGTTGCCGCTGAAAGACGTCAAACCAGATGATTAGATGGCTTCCAATGTTTAACTCTTTACATATATTTAATATATTTCTGCGTAGCTCAGTCATTGCCACTGTGTGTTAAAACGTGAGCTACACGTGTTGAGAGGTTTGGAAATGCAGCCAGTCTCATCTATTTAAAGATCCTGACGAAAACATCTGAGAGTGATGTCAGACGGCTGTGCAGACGGGCGGCTGTGCAGACGGGCGGCTGTGCAGGCGGGCGGCTGTGCAGGCGGGCGGCTGT
>NC_136607.1:20214189-20219189 GCF_910589615.1 Taurulus bubalis
ACACACACACACACACACACTCTGTGGGGTGGGAGGGTCCGAGGGGGGGGGTCCGCCAGGTGGAATGAATTAAAAAAACATCGTTGAATGAGATTTGGCAAGAAACCACAACTTGGTTTGGCCCCAGACAAAAATGTTGTGGCTGTGTTTGTAACGTGTGAGCTCAGGCTGCAGGAGCCGTTGTTTTGTTACATTGTTGCATTTCTGAACCAAAGCAATATGATGTATTGTTGTTATTATTATTATTATTATTATTATTAGCAAACAGGTTTGCTATAGCGGCTCTGTTGGCTCTACGGATCATACGGCATTACACCAGGGTTCTTACGCTCATGGAAAACCTGGAAAAGTCATGGAGTTTTAAAATGGTTATTTCCAGGCCTGGAAAAGTCCTTTAGTAAAAAGTTTAGTAAAAGTCATGTAAAAGTGTTATATTCATGTGTTCATGACGTTCATTCATGCAGAGTTTGAAATAATGAATATGCTTTTAAAAGAGACTCAAAATATAAGCAGGCATACATACAGGCATCTATATAAATGTTTATTCTTTTAATCAAACTATTGTCTCATTCATTTGTGTCATTTAAGGTTTACTGTATGCTTTGTGTTCTCATTGTTAGTTTAAATACTACATTTACTCACTTTTTACTGTTTACACCCAGATTTCACTAAATGTTTGTAATGGACATTTGGTTAAAAGTCATGGAAAATAATGGACATTTGGGTAAAAGTCATGGAAAAGTCATGAAACCCATTGGTCAGAATGTGTCTGAACCCTGCTTTATGTCATACATTCGATAGGTTTGATGGCGTCTTGGGAAAACGACGTGTGTTTAGGTTTCCCTGGACGTAGATAGACTTTCCTGCTGAGCTGCAGCTCCGTCTTTTTCCATTTGGACGCAGTCGGGCTGAGTGGAAGCAGGACGAGCCCCCAGGGGGAGCCACGTTTGGCTCATCCAGTCCCCGTTGAAGGGGCCGCTCGGGTGGGGGGAGGGGCATCGAGTGAGACTCGGCCTCCATTAGTGGAGGAGATGAAGATCACTGCCGTCGTGAGAGAGAGATGCAGAGACAGTGATGTCGGTTCAGTCCAGCATCGCTGTCTGTTTGTGTCTCATCTTTTGGCTTAGATGAAAGGAAAGGGTTTAAAGTAAAGACTAGGAGTCGGATTACTTCAGATTTGTGTGCTTGATGTGAAGATAAGACGTGAGGATGATGATGGTCTGTCTGATCGTCTTTCCTCTTGTTTTCCAGGTACCCATCATACCCATCGTGTTTTCCTCCTACAGAAGCTTCTACCTGCGGAAAGAAAAGCAGTTCAACTCTGGTAACGACCACTTGATTCTCTTAAATAACACTTTTAAAATCAATGTTCCGTCTTGTGACCGTGACGTTTCTGTGGCTCCGCAGGGACCATCAGGGTGAACATCCTTCCAAAGATCGAGACGAAGGGGCTGACGTTGGGCGACGTTGCGTCCCTCTGCGACAAATCCTACGACGTGATGCGCACCGTCTTCCTGGACGTCCCCGACTCCAAACCCCAGAGCAACGGCCCGTCGAGGCGCTGAACATTTACCACGCTCCCCTC
Organism: Taurulus bubalis; assembly: GCF_910589615.1. NCBI lineage: Eukaryota > Metazoa > Chordata > Actinopteri > Perciformes > Cottidae > Taurulus > Taurulus bubalis. The sequence goes on from NC_136607.1 coordinate 20,215,775, forward strand.
CGCCGCCTCTTGTTCCTCCTTTCCCCCCACACCTCCTCCCCCCTCAGTCTGAGACCCTTCTCTTTCACCGGGCCGCCCCGCTCGCCCCCAGGCGGTCCCGTTTCCTGGTCAGGAAAAACAACATGGCACCGGTCTCTTGTCGTGAATCCTTGTGAATTCTTGTCTAGTTCTGGTCCGATCCATCTCTGGGCCGGACACACAGCGCAGTCGGTCCTGACCCTCACCGCGTCTGCAGCGTCTAGGTCTGCAGCGTCTAGGTCTGCAGCGTTAGCGTCTGCAGCGTCTGCAGCGTCTGCAGCGTCTGCAGCGTTAGCGTCTGCAGCGTTAGCATCTGCAGCGTCTGCAGCGTTAGCGTCTGCAGCGTTAGCATCTGCAGCGTCTAGGTCTTCAGTGTCTGCATCTGCAGCGTCTATGTCTGCGTCTGCGTCTGCAGCGTCTGCAGCGTCTGCAGCGTTAGCATCTGCAGCATCTGCAGCGTCTGCAGCGTTAGCGTCTGCAGCGTTAGCATCTGCAGCGTCTAGGTCTTCAGTGTCTGCATCTGCAGCGTCTGCGTCTGCGGCGTCTGCGGCGTCTGCGGCGTCTGCGTCTGCACGCCGTGAGCAGAATGACGGACGACGAGCCGAACAGTATAGATGTGTGCCGTTCTTCATGCATGCCTTTTTGGATGGATCTGTCCACCTTCATTTATTGCTTTGCTCTCTGGCTTCGTAAGCCTTGCTTTTTTTATTTATCTTATAACCATTTTGTACTTTTTTCTTTTCTCCGCCTTCCTTTCTGTTCATCATGTAATCATTTGCTTTTTTTTTTCTGTTCGCAAATGTCAGCGGATATATGAATTAGTTTCTCATACTGCTGTTATTTGAGTTGCCCTTAGACACGCCTGCACACAGAAGACCTGTGCACAAACAATTAAAAGTACCCCATCTCCTTCCTTCCTCCCTTCCTTCCTTCCTTCCTTTCCTTAGTGTGCCCTCTCCCTTTCTGCATTCCAGTCTCTCGCCTAAAGACAAAAGGTGCGTCTCTCCACCAGTGTGCGGAGGCGAGAGGCCGCTATGAATTCGACCCAATAACCGACAGCTCCGGGACGTCCTTCAGGGCGTCGGCGAGGGATTCGCTGAACTGCTGGACTCGAGTGGACTGATGGGGGTTCAGTGTTGTGCATCGTGTGCATCATTTGCTTTTTCAGTCAGTTTCTATCTCCAGAAGGTTCCACGTAACCGGCGTGCATCGAGCAACAAGTGTCTTCTCGCTGTGTTTTTGCTTTCTGTTTATTTCTACATCAGATGAACTTTTGTTGTTTTTTCTGTTTTCTTACAATTTCTTTTTCTACAAGTGACTTCTTTTTCCTCTGAAAGGAACTCTAAGTGAACCTATTTAAGATGTGTCAAAAGGTGATTTCGTATTGTGCAATGTCCAAACTGTTTCAAGCATTGCTGTTCCAAAGTGTGAGCTACCTGCTGTGCCATGACCACGAGCTTTTGGGAACCCATCATCATCATCAGCCAAATCCTACTTTACCAATGATGGACTTCCTGTAGAAATCATGAGACGATTTCAGATCTCAAGTGTTCTTTTAAAAAAGAAAAATTCGGCCTGGTCTGATTTTTCTTTGTTCTGATTTAACTTGAAGGTTCACTCATTACTAACACCTGTTTGGTTAGCTTTAGTTGTGATGTTCTGATTGGACTGTTGCTAAACCTCACAGGAGACTATTAGACTATTTAAAAAAAAGTAATAAGTTTGAGTGGTGGTGTTGCGCCGCTTGTGTTTTGTAACCGACGGAACTGTTTGAGTTTACATCCAGGTCTTCAATCTCACGTTGCTCGCTGCCTTTACACCGTTTGCTAAACCTTTAGCCCGTGAAACCATCTGAGAATGTATTTCAGCATTCAGGATATTTGTGTACGACTAATTGCATCCTTATCCTTCTATTTTCTTTTGTTTTTTTTATTTGTATATATATATATATATATACACGTGGGATTTTATCTTTATCAACACATCTAGAAAAGGTATTTATTTGACCATTAAATGCTAAATTTAGACACGCGCACATAAACCTTCTGAGGAGATTATTATTTGTTGTGAATGGATTTATTAATATTTCGGCAGGCTGCTGTTCAGCGACCGGCCGAGCGCTCGGCTTTAAGTTCAAGACCAGTACAGAAAACAATCCCTATATTAATCCCAACTGAGTAAATTCTGTTCTGTTTCCTTTCTCAGTTTTATTATATGTATTGTTTTATCTGTGAGGGCAGATTTGACAAGTGGTTTGAATGTTTTAAAAGTACTCTACCAAATGTATTTCTTCCAAATTATGACCTATACAATATATAGTTTGCTAAAAACAAAAGTGTTTTACCCATTTACTTCCTGTTTATTTCTTTGTTATTCTTGTAATACAAATGGGTGATTTGTAGGCGTTGTGTCATGGTGGCGATCGGCTCGGCAACAACAGCGCTGGTTGATTTCGGGCAATTGTTTACGAGCTAAGATACTGTAAGATGGAATATACAAAGTATTCCGATCCCTAATAAAGCACTTTTCATGCTGCGTCTGGGCGGAACAAAAAATAACACGGACTCACGTTTTCTCTGATTTTTCACCACAGCTATTAAAAGTGTAGTGTGTGTAGTGTGTGTGTGTGAGGCACACATGGTATAGATGTCCATTATAGTATCTGGTTAATATTGATGTGTTCTTGAATTTATTTTTATTTATTTTTCTTATGTGGTCATGCACTGAAGTTCCTTCTTTGTGGTGGGAAGTAACTAAGTACCTGTACTGAAGTACAATTTAGAGATACTTGAGTATTTTCTGCTACTAGAATGTTCAGGTTAACGTTATACTTCTAAGTGTACAGTTATCTGTACGTATATATTTAATAAATATATTAAAATATATATATATTTAATACATATCTATATATTTTTTTAAATATATATATTTAAAAATATATAAATAAATATACAAACAAATATATATATAAACAAACAAAATAAAAATACTAAAATATATATTGTTATGTATACACACAATGTGTATATATATGTGAGCCGATTTGTAGATTAAGTTGTTGCATCATGCAGAAATCTAACAAAGTAATTTGTGTCTTTAAACAGGAGGAAATATAATTATAGACAAACACAGTATGATCATAAAAAGTTACTTTCAATAAGATATCTGCGTGAGTACTTGTACTTTTTCTACTTAAATCACATGTTGCTGATAATACTTTAAATGTACTTTCATTTGTGTTGTTGATATTTTTACTGAAGTAGAGGCTCTGAATACTTCACTAAATTAAACTGCTCACTGTACATACATGGGAGAGGCCACTGCTGTCTCAGCTTAATGCAGAGTTTGTCTTGTCTGCAGCGAATAATCCTTTCATATTAACGAGCACACATGGTGT
>NC_136607.1:20224189-20279189 GCF_910589615.1 Taurulus bubalis
GACCAATGGGTTTCATGACTTTTAACACATTTTTATGACTTTAAACCAAATGTCATGACAAACATTTAGTGAAATCTGGGTGTAAACAGTAAAACGTGAGTAAATGTAGTATTTAAACTAACAATGAGAATACAAAGCATACAGTAAACCTTAAATGACACAAATGAATGAGACAATAGTTTGATTAAAAGAATAAACATTTATATAGATGCCTGTATGTATGCCTGCTTATATTCTGAGTCTTTCTTTTAAAAGCATATTCATTATTTCAAACTCAGCGTAAATGAACGACATGAACACATGAATATAACACTTTTACATGACTTTTGCTAAACTTTTGTATGTGTTTTGTGTGTGTGTGTGTGTGTGTGTGTTTACCTATTTGGCATTGGTGGCCCTTCCAGCCCAGCGGACAGGCACATTGGTTGGGTCTTAAGCAGGTTCCTCCGTTCACACAGGCGTGTCCACACACAGCTGTTGGAGGACATTCAGAGGAAGGATTCAGCATTCATCGTCTAAAACCAGCACCACTAAATGTACATTATATATCACATTTGTTTAAGCAGTACAAAAAGTGGTGGGTTCTTTGGAGAGTTATGGAAGCAGAGACTTATTGCATTCGACCAAGAAAGATCCCCAAAATACACAACTTGTCTTGTTTTATACTTTAGTTTATAAACTGCCTACTTGGCTAGCCGTTTCCCACTGCTTCCAGTCTTTATGCTAAGCTAGGCTAACCGTCTCCTGGCTGTAGCTCCATATCTACATAGTTTCTTCTTTTTCTTTTTAGCTACATTTCCGGCTGCACACGTAAACCCGTCCCGTGCCGGTCACCTTGGTTGCAGCTGTGAGAGTGAGCTCTCCTCCAGCCGGGGCAGCACTCGGAGTAGAGATGCGGAGGGGGAGGAGCCTCTCTGCTCACCTGCCGGTACGCCACCGCGTACACAGTCCTGTGGAGACAACACACACACACACACACACACACACGCACGCACACACACACGGTCAGAACGCCGTCATCGCCCTGGTGTGTGCGGTCGAGCTGAAAGAACGCTGATGAGGGAATGGGAAGTTGGTGGGATACAAAAACCACTGACCACTGACTCACGAGAGACTCAGAGAGGAGGGAGGGAGGGAGGGAGGGAGGGAGGGAGGGAGGGAGGCGAAGAGATGCAAAGTCAGATCTCAGCTCTGAGACTCTGGTATGTTTGGTTTGCGATGCTCTGAATCTACGGCAAACGATGTAATCAAAGTAAACAGAATCACGACGGGATCAGAAGGCCTGAGATTCTGCAGCACAGAGAAACTGAAATGTGGTGAGGAAAGAGTTAAAGAGTTAAAAAAGGGGGAGGGGGGGGAGGCTCAAAAGCATCAGAGAGAGAGAGATTGAGAACGCGGTAAGTATGGAGGGAGATGCAGTCCAAGATAAACACGGCCACGGTCTCTGTGGGCCGGCGGTTCATTTCCCGTAGTTACACAAAGCTCTCCGTATTTAGATTCCACCCAGAATATGTGGCACCGTGTGTGTGTGTGTGTGTGGGAGAACGACCCTTCCCCTTCCTAAACATGTCAAGCGCTGTTTACCCCGGAATGACATCGAAGTAAATGTTGTGTTGGGCTTGATTACGACACTGTTATAAGCGTGACCCCCCCCCCCCCCCCCAGAGTGCATGCTGGGTCTCACTTGTAGGTGCTGCAGAGGCGATGCCCCTGACACAGGGTGATGTAGGGCTTGTGCACCGGCCGGACGTAGGACTCTGTTGCCGTGGCAACGCTGTGACGGAGGTCCCGGCCGCACACCCGCCTCCTGCGAACGAGACGGGAGGGGAAGAGATCGGACGTTAAGACTCGGAATAGAGGCGGAGCTGAGCTGGTTTTTAGTGATTTCCATCGAGGTATTTGGGCTTCAAAAAGCATTTAAAAAAAACTCCACATAAGGAGCCTGGAGTTGTTGTTGGTCACCAGAAGTTGGCGTGCGGCCTGATTGCTCCTGACTGACCCGTGAAATCACTCCGAATGCGTCAATCAGAGTCAAGAGTTGATCTTTCACCTCTTCGGCTCCACTTGACCTTTCGTTTTTTTGGCTTTGGGTTTATTTTGGTCTCCGTGCAAATCAACTGAAAATGACAAGATGAGCCTGGAGACCCACAATGCCGTGCGTCTGACAGTCTGGGACCTGACGCTCCCGAGAGAGTGCACTTTTAAATATAGGTTTAAAATGGCATTTGGCTAATTTGTATGCATTCGTTACCCGGGGTGAGCGAAGAACTGCGGAGTGCCCATCACGTGAAGGACGAAGGAGGAAAGGAGCAGCGTTTGGTACATCGTCTTCCTCGTTCCCACGTTCCCTCGCTCAGACTCTCTCTGCCGGGAGAGGAGGATGAAGGGGAGGATGAAGAGGGGAGGAGGAGGAGCGTCGTGGATCGTAGCCAAGTGTGTACCTTTTCCTCCAGGACCACTTCAGCTACCTGTGCAGGGAGGAAAGATAAGATAAATTTAAAACACTTTTATGAGAAAGCCTCAAGAGAGACATGGATAACGTGTTGCCGGGCAGATGTCTAGGTGCATCCTTGGGCAAATGGTTTGTAGTGGATCCCACCACAAGCACACACACACACACACACACATGTGCTCCTGCAGCAGGTTGAACTCACTCTGAGACTCCATAAAAACAAAGAACTCTCCCTTCCCCGTAAATGTTCACTCATCCCTTCACACCATTTTTGGATTATTACATACTGCACAGGATTAGAAGAAGGTGAAGCAGCTGCTGCAGCAACCTTTTTTAATCAGACCAGACACTAAACCCATGGGAAATGTCAAACTGGGCATTGAAGTCCGCCCCGGTGGGATAGCAGGTGACATGCAGAGTCCTCGGCCACCACTGGGGGCGATGCTGAGCCTCAGAGGATGCTGATCCCCCGCTGGCTTCACACCCAGAGGCCGGACACGCACCTCTAAAGCCGGCGTGTTCCTCCACAAATCAAAAAGGTAGAGGTGTGACTCTCGGAGCAGCGGGAGGCCAAAAAAAACATCCTAACATTGGTGATGAGGAAGATTCTCTGGGGTAAAAACACTAGTTTATTAGGTATAGAAGATTGTATAATAGTTTTTTTATTATGGGGCTATTAAATATTAAAACTACTATTCCTTTGGGATGCATGAAGCACGGAGTAACTCGAGCAGGCGCGTTTCTGGCCTCCGCCAGCAGAGGGCGCTGGTGCACAGACCCGGAGATCCCTGTGTGAGGACAGAGCTCCATCTCTGTCACACACACACACACACACACGCACGCACGCAGAGTTACACGCTCACGCACGGAAACGAATGGCTGCACATTTTAAGAAATAAACCCGAAAAACCCTACACTGAAAAACAACAACAACAACAAAAAAACCAAGCGCGCGCTCCGGACACACGCGCACACGCAACACCACGAGCCAACACACCAAGGTGCGCATGCATGGATACAAAAGTAAGTCATCACAAACCGTGCAAGAAATAAATCAGCTCTTCCTAAAAGAATTGATAAAACACGGAAGTGGAGCCGCAGAGTCCCGTTATATTCCGCTCGCGCGTGGATAAAGGTCCCGGGACTGGAGCGCTGCTGCTGGTCGGGTTTCTCCTGCAGAGTCAGGCAGCGCGGGGGGTGATGTAGGACCTCCTCCCGCTCCTCCAGCCGGGTGTCCCGCACCGCCTGCACTGCGGGGACCCGTGCGTGACGTCACCGTGCGGGCTATACGGACTCATTCATAAAACCGACGGGTTCGCTCCTCCAGCTGTTGTGTCGGCAGAGGGACAGAGCTGCTGTAGTTACGTCTGACTTATAAACTATTGAGCTTTGCAACTGGTTTGTTTTTTGGGTGCACAATAATGACAACTAAGAGATTTCATTCTAACATGTTTTAAAGTTAGAGAATCATCTGTGGAAGGATTGTAACACAAAGGAAGGATAATCTGAAGGTCTGCAACTTTAAACGTCCTTTTGATTCACTAACTCTCACATTACATTACATAGTATTATAGCTTCAGACACACTTTGGAGTGAAAGCTTTTGGATAGTTCAAGGACTGTGTGTGTGTGTGTGTGTGTGTGTGTGTGTGTGTGTGTGTGTGTGTGTGTGTGTGTGTGTGTGTGTGTGTGTGTGTAGGAAACTGCAGCCATGTAAGGAAACTACATGTTGATTTGAGGTCTGGTTTTCTCGTCATATAATATTGAATCATTCAAACCGTGTGTCTTTTGTGGAAAAAAACATTCCCGAATTAATTGATTAATTAATTGATTACAAATTATATAAAGCATTTAAAAAACGACACATTTATGTAAAATTGTAATTAGAGATGATAGCAAAGCTTCAATTGTGTCTTCTTTCTATTAATAAATTCTGCAGTTGAGCGTCAGTCATTTAGGTAAATTAGTTCAATATTTGACCAGCCTGTGATCATGAATGAAGATATGCTATTAACCCAAGAACAAACTAAATACCAACGTGTGTATTTACTTAAACCACATGGCCATTATTCCCTTTAATTAATAAATCATTAAGGGCCAAGGACTCAATATCCTGTTCTCAACACACACACACACACACACACACACACACACACACACACACACACACACACACACACACGCACACACACACACACACACTCACACGCATTAAACCACCGTGTAGTCCATGCCTGTATGCACCACAGTAACAAGCTGCCAGCTAAAGTCAGTTGCCTGTATGCATGTAATAATATACAATATAAAAAAATATGAGACGTTTTGAAGGAAAACAAATCATTGTAAATAAGACAGCTGTTAACATGAACATAAATAAATAAACATCATAAATCAATCTCACCGTCGCAGCGGCGGGTCGCCAGGTGCGTGTGCGCGCGCAGGCTGCGCCGCGGCCGTGTGCGCGAGCCGCCAGACCGGTGGAGTGGTGGAGGACTGGTCCATGCTGCCGGGCCCTGCTCTCTCGGCTCGGCTCGGCTCGGTCAGGTGGCAGAAAAGGCCTCGCGCTGCACCTGGAGCTGCTCCCGGAGACACGAGCGGCCCAGACTGAAATGCCTTCGGGCGTTTTTCACTTGCTTTTTATGCACCGCTTCCTGTGGAACGCAGGAATTGGATGGACAATCCCAAACCGGACTTCCTGAGAGTGTTTGCCGCTGATAAAAACCCCTCTCCTGCACAAACACTCTCCATCCTGCTCAAACCGCTTCGCGAATCTGATTTTGAGGCATTTTTCTGTCCCCCCCACCCCCCTTCCTCCTCCTCCTCCTCCTCCTCCTCCCCTCCATTGTCGTGCAGACATCTTGAAGTGGGCCTTCAGCCTTTCTCACCTCGTGGCCCTCTGCTGCCTTCGCAGTCCATAGAAACACAGGAATCACCAGTACTGTTGCAGTTCCTGAACCTCAAACGCAGCTAATTATAACTCCACTTAACTGGTCTCCAAATATTTAAACTCCTGGCACAGGGAGAGCTGGTGTTCACAGCGGTCCAGGGCACCGTGAGATCAAATCTGTCAAATTGCAGCTTGTTGAAGTCTAAATGTTGCACGATAAGAAGAGAGTTTCTCCTTCCTGCTGCTGCTGGTGAGCACTGGTGTGTCAGTGGGAGGACTGGTGCGCCTGGGAAGGCTTCATGCCCACCGTAGTGACGTGTTGCCCCTGATATGAGACAAAATCACGATAATCCAGTTTTTAAAATACAATTTTAAGCACTGAAGATCGTTCAATGAGATCTTTGAGAGTATTTTCCTATAAGCCCTAGTTAGACTTTCCAGAATTGGAACATTGAAGTGCTTCAGTAGTAAAATAACCAGTAAACAATGTGCTATACTTCATTTTTGTCGCAGGAGTTTATGACCTGACTCGCTCGTCCGTTTGACTTTTCTTGAGTGCAAGAACTCGGTTCCACGAACCGCCAACTGACCTCAGACCTGTTTTTCTCTCGTGTTTCCCGGTCCTGTCAGGGTTCTGGAGAGGCCTCAGACGGGGTCGTGCCCGGGTTCAGGCAGGTGTCGAATGTGAGCCTTAAAGAAAAGCTTCTCCGCGGCGATACAGTAGCCGACATTAAAGACCGTCAGGCGGCCTTGAAGCCCCAGAGCTTGACTGAGATCAGTCTGACAAGCAGGACCCATATGTCATTCTGAGCATGTGCAGAACCAGTCCACACACACACAGTTAAATGTGTGTGTGTGTAGGCTTCAGAGGGCGCACACTTGATTTATTCATGTTTAAGCCGGTTGAAGAGTATTCAGTGTAAAGGGCCTATATTCTGACTACACGCATGATCTGACCCTCCCTGCACACAAAGACGGGTGTTTTTCTTCTCCGCGGTAACAATGAGGCTACGTGCTCCGGCACCATGGGAACACTTTACTTCGGGGTCGCAGGTGAACACACACCGACACACACCGACACACACCACCAAGGCTGATGGCTCCGAGGGGGCGCATTAGAATATAGGATGCAAAATCAGTGGGAGGGTAATTCTCTTTTTTAAGGAGCTCTTTTCATTCTTTGAAACCAAGACTTGGCAAAAGTTTTGCAGCCCGTGTTCCAGATTTGTCCCAGAGAAGAAGATGCGGGAGGCGGGGCGGAGGGGCTGAAGCAAAGCAGCACTTCCTGTTTGAGAGGAAACAGGAAACGGCTGGGGGAGCGAGATTCTGGAGGCTGCACCCTTGGAACAATAAAAATCTCACTTTGACAGGAAGCGGATCTGCGTCAAAGAGGGCCTGACAGGTTTTGCTAAAGGGCAGCAGCGGTGACCCGGGATGGGGCACGGACACGAGGGCAGCTGGGCCCGACAACAACTCGGAAGAAAAGTCAAACACATTGCATTTGTAACCCACAGATTACTAGTTAATAATGTGTAGATGTGTGTGTGTGTGTGTGTGTGTGTGTGTGTGTGTGTGTGTGTGTGTGTGTGTGTGTGTGTGTGTGTAGTAGGGATGCATGTGTGTGAATCTGCAGAGGGCGAGTAACGTCCACACTTTTGGAGTAAAATACAGATGTTTGTGTGTGTGTGTGTGTGTGTGTGTGTGTGTGTGTGTGTGTGTGTATGTAGATGTGTGTGTATGTCGATGTGTGTGGATGTGTGTGTGTGTGTGTGTGTGTGTGTGTGTGTGTGTGTGTGTGTAGATGTGTGTGGATGTGCAGAGGACGAGTCACGTCCACACTTTGACAGTAAAATACAGATGTTTTGTGTGTGTGCGTGTATGTGTGTGTGTGAGAGAGAGAGAGTGTGTGTGTGTGTAGATGTGTGTGTGTGTGTGTAGATGTGTGTGTGTGTGTGTGTGTGTGTGTGTGTGTGTGTGTATGTCGATGTGTGTGGATGTGCAGAGGGCGAGTGACGTCCACACTTTGACAGGAAAATACAGATGTTTTGTGTGTGTGTGTGTGTGTGTATGTGTGTGTGTGTGTGAGAGAGAGTGTGTGTGTGTGTGAGAGAGTGTGTGTCTGTGTGTGTCTGTGTGTGTGTGTGGTAGAGATGCATCTGTGTGACTCTGCAGAGGGCGAGTAACAAACTATCCAAACTTTTTAGAGTAAAATACAGATGTTTGTGCGTGTGTGCGTGTGTAGATGTGTGCATGTGTGTGTGTGTGTGTGTGTGTGTGTGTGTGTGTGTGTGTAGATGTGTGTGGTAGGGATGCATGTGTGTGAATGTGCAGAGGGCGCGTAACGTCCAAACTTTGACAGTAAAATACACATGTTTTGTGTGTGTGTGTGTGTGTGTGTGTGTGTGTGTGTGTGTGTGTGTGTGTGTGTGTGTGTGTGAGCCCCCATGATAAAGAGAGCTTCCCACTGGTCTGTTCCTCTGGCAGGAGACTCAGAGATCCCAAAAATAAGAAGGTAAAAACCCAACATCAGAAGGTTGTCGTCAGGTGTTGGGTTCAGATCCCATATATAAACAGCAGACATAAATAATGACGGTACAATTTCAATTCACAGCAACATTATAATATAAAAACATAGCGTTGGACAATCTGTGCAGCCATGCCTTCTTGCTGTGACCTTGTGCACTTATTTGGTCAAAATTGCATTTACAAAATAAAGAAAAAAAGGAATTTATATAATAATTCATCACATTTTTTCAAGTGGAATACAAACGTATACAGCCAGAACTTTACGTGGCTCCTTGTGTCACTTAGTGGGACAAACGTACTCTTCAGTCACCGGCTTTACGTTTGAGCTCCTGCAAAAATGTTTTGAAAAATGGAGGGAAAATATGCACAGTATCTGTTCATATTTCCTTCCACAAGAAGTGAAGACAATTCAAGTTTTTGGTTCAAAGTTAAACATGTTGTTCTTTCCCCTCGTCTCCTTTAAGTTGTTCATTCTGCGGCCTTTTCGATCCCGGTTGAGTCATCGCCACTAACGGAGCAGACGAATGAGCAACGCTTCACGTGACTGCAGCTTTTCAGAGACTTGATACTTTAATACGGTTACAGCACGCGTTCCCGCCTGCAGAAGTGAAGCCGGGCTTGAACGTTGTGTGATTGTGGTTCCACTGTGACGACATGGAAACATTCCCCCTGGATTTCCTCTCGTTTTTCAGGGGGGGGGGGAAGTCATTCAGCTCAATAAGTTGAACGGACAAAACTGCAGCGGCTTCGTCTCCGATGTTGTGGAGTCTGCTGCTGCGTCGCAGCAGAGGGACGGGGAAGCAGACGGGACACGAGTCTCGGTTTTCGTGGGATTTCCATGCTGAGCGGCACCGAAGACGGGACGTCCTGTCGTCCGAGGCCTGAACACCCTCGGCACCAAGCATGCGCTCATCCAAAAGCCCTCCTGGAGTTCAAAAAAATGTCGTCCTGGCACTTCCTGTGCTCCACAACAGCCAGAGGTATCGTTTCAAACATACATAATTCAAAAGTGATGCTGTAGAATTCCCCCAAACCCCCTCAAAAATATCTGTGCCTAATTTAGTTCTTTGTACTTTGTGCTTAATACGCCGGTACATGGTGTAACGTCCCTTTTTTTAATGGCCACGGTATTTCCTGTCTCTCCCGCTGCCAGCTCCGCTTGTCAGTCTGTCATCAACAGTGTGGAGAGATTAGGGAGTTTACACACATTCCACCAAAAGGCTGCGTCTCAAAAACACACACATGCAAGTCTGATTGGCGTATTAAACCATCGTAATCAAATTCTGCTGCTGAGGCTGTAATGTTTGGAACAGTGGCCGAGTGTTAAACGTGGACGCTCGCCGCTAATCCCTGAATATGTATTCCAGGATGATTTAATGTTCTGATATGTACGGCCTCGACGCTGAGGTGACGCAGCAGAGATCGCTGTCACATGAAGCGTAATATAATATCGTTCGCCTGTTAAATTCGTCGAGGTATTTTCCAACTTTTTTTTTTTACGATGACCTGTCAGCAGCAATATTTGGCATTTCTTCTCTAAACGTGTGTCGGATCCTCGGATCTGCTCCTGGTTAGCAGCCATCTTTCTCAGGAGTAGAAGCGATGCTGGCATGAGAACATTATTCACCTCAAGAATGGTTAAGAAGACGAGAAACAAATGCATGTTTCATAAAGATTAAATCTGTTAACGTCGAATCAAATGTGTTTGATATCAAAGTTCTGTGCTGATTTTGGTTTTTGGAAGAGTGCAAATCGCTGGTAGATGTGGAGGAATTTCACTGGATAAGAAAATGCCTTGGGGTTCATCATCTGGGGAGCATGAATGACACAACATGTATAATGTTTAGCATGTTCGCCGTCTTAGTTTAGCTTGTCAACATGCTAACATTTGCGCAATAGTTCTCATACTTTGGATGCAAAGTCGGAATTATTTTAATCCTAGAAAACTAGCGTTAAAAATAGTCACAGTATCACTAACGTCGGGTATATTTCACCCGATATAATATACTTCTCATCAAAATATATTAAAATATAACAATACAAGGCAAGTTGAAGTACTCTTCTTTTATTTTACCCTGTAGCACATAGAACAGGTATCATGGGACCCTGAAAAAAGGCTCAAAATCGGGTGAAAAATTAGGGAATCGTTAATAAAACATGATTAAAAATATAAATAATGGAGTTATGAACTTGTTCTTTGGAAGGAAAAGTCTCCCTTCAATGTTAAAACACCTCCGAAATGTTTTCTCCCTCTATCACTAACGTTTGTTCCGTCATAGCTAGTTTGCAAAAACTCCTATAGCTGCACGCTGTTAGCATCTTGCACAACACGCTGTTAGCATCTTGCACAACACGCTGTTATCGTCTTGCACAACGCGCTGTTAGCATCTTGCAGAACACGCTGTTAGCATCTTGCACAACACGCTGTTAGCGTCTTGCACAACGCGCTGTTAGCATCTTGCACAACACGCTGTTAGCATCTTGCACAAAACGCTGTTAGCATCGTGCACAACAAGCTGTTAGCATCTTGCACAACACGCTGTTAGCATCTTGCACAAAACACGCTGTTAACATCTTGCACAACACGCTGTTAGCATCTTGCACAACAAGCTAATTTCTAGCACAATTACATAAATAATCTGCTATTTACATTGGCATGGATCCAGGGTGTAACTATGTGCAACGCCGCTGCTAATGCACACGTTTTATTTTGCATTATTCTATGAGAACCAGAGTGGAAGGCGATGAAACCGCATCCCTCTCTCCCATCCATCACCGCCCTCCTGCCACGTGGACGTGTCTGTCCTTGATACTGAGCGTCTGCTTTGAGTAACAGCCTCGGCGTCGGTTCCTCTCCGCCTGCAGCAGCTGAAGAACCCCGACCGGTCAATGTTATAGATCGTTGCTGCCTCCCGATCTGGTGACATGCTGTCCGCCGAGCTGAGTACAAGGCTGGTGCATCAAAGGAGACGGAGAGACAGAAGGTTTCTTTTCATCCGGGTCGGCCATCTGTTCCTGGAGCCGTCCTCTGGGGAGAGGACCGGTCCATTAGGACCAAGACCACCAACACACCCACAGCATCCTCAAGAACCTGTCAATACAACTGTTATTAACATGAACATCACCATTCTGTATTCATGTGTATTATTGTTCGTACTATATTTGAACAAGGGATACAAATAACTATTGTTTTCACCTATAACATGACCATAATCAGTCTTCAAATAGCTTGTTTTGTCCAACAAAAGTATAACAACAAGCATCTTCAATATTGTGAAACGGGCGTGATCAAATAGATCATGAAATGTCAAAGAAATCCATAATTCATCGCAGCGACGTCTTGTTGCAACGTGATTGCATTTATATGGAAGTCATTCCCCCTGACTCAGCATTCACACTTTCCCTGCAGCGGACAGCGGTGTGAGAGACGAGAGAGAACGTTTAATGGAACGTTTAATGGAACGTTTAATGGAACGTTTAATGGAACGTTGAGGAGCGTAAGTCAGGAGAGAAGTGCTGTCAGAGGAGCAGCGGGACTCCTGGTGATGAAGAGCGGTTATACGAGACCTCGTCTGCTCCTTCGGTCGGGTTCCTTCTGATGTCGGGAATATATTTTGTATTTTTTGCCTAATCGTGGACTGGCACGGCTCAGTAATGAAGTACAGTGTGTGTTGTGTTTAGAGGAATCACCAGAGAGAGGGAACGCCAGCCCACTGCTGCTGCTTTCCCCTGGTCTTGATGACGGGTTCATTAAACCGGTATCTGTCTCGCTAACTGAGCACAGATGGCAAAGAAGCAGTTACGGTCTATCAGATTTACGCCAAACCACAGCTGAACCTCTCAGCTTCACAGCTATTTGATCTCCTGTCTGTCTCCGGCTTTTTACCAGCAGATCCACTGTCCTTCTAGCATTCAGGATAAATGTGATTATGATGGAGAGCGAATGGAGGCGGATCCAAAGTGACAGTTTGTTCATCTGCCCGTTGAAGGCAGGGGTAACGGATACTGTGACTCCTCAGACGGTAACACGTCTTCAATCGCTCTGAGAGAGCGTGAAAACAGAAATGATGACCTCTCGACCTTCGATGAGCGGCAGAACGTTTGAATAAACAAGCCTGACGAAGGGCCTCTCCTGGACGGGGTTTACGGCTGCTGCACGCCGCTGCTCGCGGCTTTATGAGGCCGAGCGCTCATAACGGTGTCAGGGACGTTAGCAGCGGCCCTTAATGCAGCGTGGCCCCGTCAACAGACTGCACTGAGGAGAGGAGCATGCAGGACTGTGAGGACATGAAGGAGGAGAGGAGCATGCAGGACATGAAGGAGGAGAGGAGCATGCAGGACATGAAGGAGGAGAGGAGCATGCAGGACTATGAGGACATGAAGGAGGAGAGGAGCATGCAGGACTATGAGGACATGAAGGAGGAGAGGAGCATGCAGGACTGTGAGGACATGAAGGAGGAGAGGAGCATGCAGAACATGAAGGAGGAGAGGAGCATGCAGGACTTGAAGGAGGAGAGGAGCATGCAGGACATGAAGGAGGAGAGGAGCATGCAGGACTATGAGGACATGAAGGAGGAGAGGAGCATGCAGGACTTGAAGGAGGAGAGGAGCATGCAGGACATGAAGGAGGAGAGGAGCATGCAGGACTGTGAGGACATGAAGGAGGAGAGGCTGAGCAGAGATCTGAGCTCAACGCCTTCAGGCTGCCAGACTCAGAGCATGGAGGATCACTACATAACTGATGATGCTTTGCTGCCTCGCTTTGTCTCTTAAAGGACCTGAAAGGTGCAAAGTAGTATTCCAGCAACACGTTGAGTCTGCAGAAGAACTGCATTGTTGCACCAACACTTGGTTTGAGCTCCATTGTTGTTGTTGTTGTTTTATCAAAGATTTCTTTAATCTCAAAGAATATCTACGTTTTTTTGTGTGTGTTTCTTTGTGTGTGTGTGTGTGTGTGTGTGTGTCTGTGTGTGTGTATCTCTGTCTCTCTGTGTTTGTGTGTGTGTGTGTGTGTGTGTGTGTGTGTGTGTGTGTGTGTGTGTGTGTGTGTGTGTGTGTGTGTGTGTGTGTGTGTGTGTGTGTAAAACCCTGTCGTAGTTTTACATCTTTAGGCTGTAAAATGACTAATTTTTTGGATCTTAGAAGGACTAAATCTCTGTCATATTTATAGAACCAGTGATGAGGCGCTGCAGCGTCCATCTCTTCGTATTAACGAGGTAACAAGGTAACGAGGGAGCGAGGTAACGAGGTAGCGAACCCTTTGAGGGCGGGACGTTCTGCACACACGTCTGAGAGGTCGTCAGACTGGATTTGGACCTAGTTTACTTTGTCCCACTTCAAATCCCCCTGCTGCTGACTGCAGTTTCCTAGAGAGTCATTAGTGGGAACTGAGAAAAATGGTGGATTTCCGGACCTCTGCATAAGGGAACTGGGCATCGTTGGGACGTCCCGGGAGAGACGTACCACTTACCAGTAAAGGTCTGCGGACGTAATGTCGGTGGACGCCCACGCCAGCAGCTTGGGGGCCGGGGACGCAACACTTGTGGAGCCAATTTAGGTTTTGTTTAACAAAGCAATCAATTACACATGGCTTCAATATTAGTTTATTGCACACACACACACACACACACACACACACACACAAATACTCATGAACACATTTCCTTGTTACGGGTCAGTGTTTATGTCTGTGGGCTGGGACTGCAGGGTCGACGGGCCGCCACAGGATGTGAGGAGGGTGTGGTGCTCCAGTTTTCTCATTCTCCCACAGACCCCGGGACATTTTTAGGACGTATTCATAGTTAATAGGACGACAGAAAATGCCTCTAAAATGTCACCGAGATTGTGAAATGCATTCGCTATAACTGGTTCATTCACAAACACCCACACAGTCCTTTTCCCACTTGGCGAAGGTTAATGAACTTGTTTTGAATTCCTTCACCCCTCGACAGGAACTACATTCCAAGCCTTGAAAATAGCGGCTAAAACAAAGAGAGGAAGTGATGTGAGAGCACTTCCTCTCCCGACTCCCCTCTGGATTTATCTCACTCCCGCAGACCCGCTCGGCCCCGCCCTGCCCGGGCCGACGCTGTTCAAAATCGGGGGCGAGATTCCCCCGACTTTGCCCCCGCCGTCCAACATCAAGCGAGCGACATCTTCCAATTGTTGCCCTTCTTTGATCCTCATTGTGCGAGCCTTGGCCTGGTTGTGATTACCCCCAAACTTAAAGCTCTCCCTCCCGTCCCTTGACGTAAATGTAGACGTATCGCCGGTGAGAAGTGGAGGATACATCTGTAACATGTGTCGGGGTGTGATTCAATGCAAACCTTCTGTGACCTGCGACCTCTGATTCGTATGGCACCGTTGTGGGCAGAAAGTCAGTCTGTACGTTTCCCCCTCGACTGTTTGTTTTGTCACGATTCATTTGGACGTGACAAATGTTCCCCGTGCAAAAGACCTATTCTAGAAAAATATACAAAACTAAGCGGTTCCCATAGTGGAAAATGTCCATACAGTTGGTTGACCCTATAAGACATTAGCTATACAGCATGAACGACACCATAGTTCTTCAATGTAGTGAGTCTTTAATCCGCATTGATAGAAGTCATTTAGCGAGGCTGCAGCACGGGACTTGCAGCGTTGACGTAATGGTTTTTTCGGCGACGTTGGAGGTGGGAGACAGGAAGCGCCATTTTAGTTACTCGCTCAATCTCCAGGAGCAGAACTTCCGGTTGACGGGTGCTTCCCTTCGTTAACGCTGCAATAATATATGCCGATGGACGAGGAGCCGGACAGGAGGGAAGGGTGGACCGAGAAGAGGGATAAAGAGCGGTACGAACCGCCCTGTTCGCCTGCTGCTCTGCTAGCAGTGAAAAGGTGTAAAATAGATACCGTGTGTTGTGATTTCTGCAGCGGGAGAAACTTTTCCACGTAGGATTGTGTGTGTGAAGCGGAAGAGAGGTGATGTGAACCACAGGAGGTGCATGCAGACGCTGGCCGGCAAATTATTTTTGAAAATCACTCAAGAAAAGCAAGTTAAATTGTTCCGGGTCTGGATTGGGTTGCATTCAAGGACACAAAACAAGTCCGATGACTGGGTTTCCAAAACCCTCCTCTTGGGTCTCTGTCATTGGCACCATTTCCCAGCATGTAATGTATACACACTAAAAAACACACTAAAAACCCCTCAATGAAAAGCGTAATGAAGTGCTGACGTGCCACGCAGGGAGAAACCACCTCAGTTCAATCATGTGTGTTTAAAGGCCGCTAATGTTTGGGGCGATGACCTCCAGAGCGACTTCGCCGCCCCGCCCCCACCGCGAGGTTCCCCGCTTTAACAAGTCTCTGCAGGCCCATCCGTCTTCCTGGAGAGCCTGTCAGTCTGCGCTCAGGGATTTAGCAGCTTGACAAATGAACCGGCTCACATGAAAAGGCGCCATCGGAGGCAACCGGGCCGAAAGGGGATGTTCGAAGTGCATTTACTCAAGTGTTCATTCATTCATTCATTAAATCAAGATTGTGTTATTGCATATATTGGTTTTTATTTGGGTGGTGGAAAAACCAAAAGAAAGAGTTTTTATCTGTTTCATGTCCTACTATCAGAATATAGTGAGCAAATATGACAAAAGGTTATTCCAATTAAAAATACAGACTATAGCCTTAAATTACTTTGAGATACTTTACTTGACTATTCCCATTATCTTCTACTTTTTTACTTCACTGTATTTAATTTAATGATGTATTTGATGATTTTAGTTACTAGTTGTTTTAAAGATTGAAATTATGACTACAACATATAATCATATAACAATAATAATATACTTATATAAATCATGACCCTGCAGTATATGAAGTAATTAAAATAAACATTGCATTAACCAGCTGCAACATTAAAGTAATGAACACATTCATGTACTACTCTATATAACCCAATAATATATTAAATATTACTCTGAAATTGGCCAAATTCTGCATTATGAGGACTTTTACTTAGTAGCAAGCGAAGTTACATAGAGACACAAAAATATCAGGAATGAAAAATACTCAATATAAACAACAAAAAAGCAGAGCGTATTAATTTAGTGCAAAAATGCAAAGTATATGCAGTATAATGTACGGTGACTAACAAACAACCAAAGCAGTGCCAGGGTTGTTGATGTTGAATGAATCTGGCCAGAGGAGACTTATTATAAAGCTTATAGCATTATGGCCTTTTAAAGGGAACACATCGTTCTTATTTCCTGGATCCAACTTCTACTTTTGGTTTCTACTAGAATGTGTTTCCACATTTAAATGATGTCCGATTAAAGGAGTTTCCGTCTTCATTCCTCCGTTTTAGCGCCTGTGTCTTTAAGCTCGTCTCCTGGAGAGAGAGCCGGCTCTGATTGGCTCGCCGGGAGGAGATGCTCTGTGTTTTAAATGAAGCCCGCACGTGACATCTGAGCCTCGTGTTCCCTGGGTCGTCTTACTTCACAGGTCGAGGGTCAGGAGATCCTCCAGATACACAAACGTGTGTTCAAAAGCACTGCAAAGAGCCGGTGTTCCACATGTCCTCTTTAAATATATGATGAAGTAATGCTTTGCACTTCTTATTAGGAACAAATGGAGCAACGACTTGTATTTCTGCACTGTAGTGTTGAGTACTTCTTCCACCACGGCACACTGGTGCATAAACGGTGTTTCTGTTGCTTTCCATCATAACTACGTTAGCATGTTAGCATGTTAGCATGTCAAATAACACATGTGGGATTTGTTAATACTGATGTCTGTCAGTATATTTGCATCAGACAAACGTTTTAATGTTTTTATTGGTGTTGGTGTGATGTTTGACCACCGATCACCAGCTCTTATCAGTGTGTGTGTGTGTGTGTGTGTGTGTGTGTGTGTGTGTGTGTGTGTGTGTGTGTGTGTGTGTGCTGAGGGTTACGTCTAATCTGCCTGCACAGTTCGTCCACCTGAGCAGACGCCACAATAATCCTCTTTGCTTCATGTACATTTCCTCCAATATGCACCTTTAATACCTCCATTCAGAGGGAACTGTTGTACTTCATTCATTCATCAGTTTGAAAGCTTTGAACATGAATCTGATTATCATATATATAGATATAAATATAAATATATATATATATATATGTATATATATATATATATAATGGCGCATGTATTCATCTCCACCAACAGCAGAATGTTGCATATAAAGCATTAAACTCTGAGATGACCCCTTCTGCACAGTGGATCCTTATTTAAGGTATTTTTACTCGACACACTTGTAAATGGATTTCATGCAAGTCATTTCAATACTTTTATTTATTGACACGTTTACCTTTAACCTGCACTCCCAATTATTTTGGCTGAGGAGTTAAGAGCAGTCCATGCTGCCGGAACATGAATGTGTGTGTGGATCACATCTCGTGGCAATCCATCAAACCACAAGAGGAAGGAATCCTGGGATCTACTAAAGTCAGGAGGGTTCTTCCTCTGGGGACCATCAACGTCCGTAACTGGTCTGGACGTCGCCGTCCCCAAAGAGTTCCCTTCGGCCTTTTCTGTCCGTTAGCTGGTGAAGGACAGCCGGCGCAGCAGGTGGGTGTAAAACAAGCCGTGTGCTTGTTTGTTGTCTCCCCTCCCCCGCCTGCTGCTGCTTCCTCCTTTCCTTTATTTTGGGTTTCCCCTCAAATCATCCCTCACTTCTCGGTCTGCGGCAGGTTGTTCCCGAGCCCGTCGCCCCGCGGGGGGTCTCCACATGGCGGATAGCTCCCGCCCCGTCTTCATCCATCGAAGCTGCTCGTAGCCACACACACACACACACACACACACACACACACACACACACACACACACACACACACACACACACACACTTCTCTTGTCTGTGCTCGAGTCACATTCAGTGCACCTGTTTGAAGAATCCGTGACCTCCAGTTCAGTGTGTGTTTGTTTAGCTTCTAGACAAGAAGGACACACACACACACACACACACACACACACACACACACACACACACACACACACACACACACACACACACACACACACAAAGTGAACACACACTGAAAGGGGCCGGTTACCTTCAAGGTCTCCACAGGTGTGTGTGTGTGTGTGTGTGTGTGTGTGTGTGTGTGTGTGTGTCCTTTCACTGCTCCCTTTGTTGATAATAATAAAAAAATAAAACACTCTTTTTGTCTCAGCTGTCACTTTGAAACTCACTTTGAAGTCATTTAAAGAAATTAAACACATTAATAATCTCGTATACATTTCTTTGTCATGTCGTCATAAATGGTGGTCAAAATACATGGATTTAAAGTCACATTTGTCATGTTTTCAGGCTTTTTTTAAACAATAAATAACCACTCTTCAGCTCCAGCGCTGACGAGGATCGTCCGGTTCCCAAAAGTCTGAGAAAGTACTGAGAAAAGTGAACATTTAGGTTTTTTTTGTATGTTTTAATAAAGCATGATTCATGACTCCTGCAGCTGCGTCCGTAAGGTCTCTACATGTCGAGCACGTCGGTTCTTGTCGTCACCTTCAGCTCAACGTCACCACTCCTCTGTAATCAGTGGGGTCCACTGTGGATAATATGTTGGTTCAAGGTTCATATTGTAAAATGAATGTAACGCCAAGAGACGTTTAGATTGTTCATAATGTTGCAAGACTGTAGATTTGGGTGATAACTCTCTGCTGGGCCCTTTTCCCCTCGTTGTTTTCACATCAACGTGATGTATCGTTCGATAACAAAATCATGAATATAGCTGCTTTAATGTGAAGTAAAAGTGGAAAATTATACACAGTAGAAACTGAAAACCAATATCGCTGCAATCACACGATTGTATCACATGCACATGGCTTCTGATTATTTTACATATAAAAAAGAAGAATCTGGAGGAGATTGTGAATAACAATGTGATGAGGTGCCATTCAACTGGAGCGTCCACCACCTGAGAGAGAGGAAGGCTGCAGCGGATGTTGGATATGAAATCACTTCCTGCTTGTCTGAATATAGTTATGATGGGGTGCAGAGGGGATGTTCACATGGTGGCTGCAGAGGCTCCACACAATAGGGCCGCATGTATGTTGGATGACGACAGGCAATGTATTGTAATGCAAAATGGATTCTCTCTCTCTTTGTTTCTGTCTTCAAGTCGAGCTCCACTTTGCCCGTTGTTGCTCTGCATTGTCCCGTTGCATGCTGGGATATCTGGGATCCAAATTGTGCGCATCAGAGAGCAGGTGTTCCAGGTTATCCGTGTCAAATGGACTCTTCCTTCCTCTCCGTGTCGGGGCCGCTCTCCTGGGCCGTCGTCCATCCGGGGTTCTCCGAGGTCCACGTGCGATTTATATGGAACCGAGGGCAGAACACACACACACACACACACACACACACACACACACACACACACACACACACACATACACACACACACACACACAGTTCGTGTATTTCAGAAGAGGTAGCGGTCCAGGATTCCATTGGCAACCGAAACAAGACCCCTGAGTGATCGCCGTCCATTTCAGACCACAGACAAGAAGTATGTAACAGCACTTTTATGACAATAATAACTGATACACTTTATTCATACAGCACCTTTCCTTTTAAAACACTGTTACAGAGGGATTTACATTTAATACACAAAGGGAATGAAATGAGCTAAAAGCCACAAACTAAACACAGAAATTAGACCGTAAAACAAACTAAAATGTCATAAAATCACAGATTTTTTTTCAAAAGTGATTTAAAATGTGACGCACACGTCATAAACCTGCATGAACAGTTTTCCCATAGTAACCACACTGAATGTTCATACTTTTTTATTTCATAAAAATAGTAGATTTAATATCTAAGCATCCATAGTTTTAGCATGAAATGATAATTTAACCGTTTAGTCCAGCACGTTTTTTTGACGGAAGAATACTTTTTAAATTAATTTCAGCATATATTTAATGGGATCTTATTAAATATGTAATTCTAAAACAAAGTTAAATTGTTAAATTGTACTATATTTACTAGCTTCACTATCTTTACCATAAAATTACAGTTGAAATATTTTGGAGAGCATGTTTTTAGAAAATGATGTTTCCCTTATGAATCAAATGTTGAACAAAATATGCCCACCTCTGAAAATTCGATCAAACAAAAGTTATCATGTCGTGTTGCTAACTTCCGGTAGCGAGGCGGACTGAAAAAGAAGGTTTTAAAGACACAGCGCCATCTAGTGGATGTATTGTAGCATAACGTACCGAGTGGCAGAGGAAGCTTTATCGGGTTTAGTTAAATTCAACACATTTTTCAATAAGATACAGCGACTCAAAATGTCCTCTCTCTTTTGATTTGTGATTGAATGTTGTTGTTCATGTGACTTTCAAACAATAAAGCTATCATATGTTATCCATTGGGAGATCTAAAAGGTCAAATAGTTTTGTAGAAATTAATTTGGTGAAGCGAATGAGTTCTGCAAACACATGTTAGCGCAGGTTTGAACACTGTGTTCTTCTGCAACAGTGTTGCAAAAGAACACAGTGTTTTCTTTGGACTTTTATTACAAATGAAGTCACTGAATCAGCAGAACATCAGTCTGAGCTGAATAGTTACAGCTCATGCAGCAAATGATAAGAGAGATTAGCTTATTTTTCTTTTCTTGTATCCGTTAAGAGATGTTTTATGCACTGAATGTGGATGAACCGGAGCAGCTTGAGTAAACACGTACGCACACCACAGTATAGACAACACACAAAGGCAGGAAGGCTCAGGCCTCCTCACCTCCTCACCTCCTCACCTCCTCACCTCCTGCTCCACTGGTCTCTCTGTGGCGACGGCTACCTGGATGTGAGGCAGCACTGGGACTCTTTATTGCGTTTGTAAACCTTTTACTATGAAAAGGAACTAAGTGAGAAGTAAAAACTAATAAAGTCAAACTATATTTCCAACCATGCATATTTCCCTCAAATGGAAATACTTGCACTGAGCAGTACTTGAGTAAATGTACCGTAAAATGTACCGTAAAACGCGGGTTTTAAAGCCCTTATAAACCTTTTATAAGCCACATCTACTCAATTTAAAGAAAAAGTCGTATTTAATAATTTAATCGTTTATAAGTCGCTGTTGCTGCTGCTTGAGTCGGGCGTCGAGCCGGGGCTGGTCCTGCTACCTTCGGCTAGCTGCTCGCTGTGGCTAGCTAGCTGCTCGCTGCGGCTAGCTAGCTAGCAAGCGCTAGCAGCAGCTGCCACAAAATGTTTGGCTGCACTGTTTGAGCTCAAGTAAACAACACTGAAAATTGGTGGTGGCACCCACCGACAATGCCACCACACTCACCCGAGGAGGCGCGACGGAAAACAGGTCTGACAGCAGGGGTCCTAGAGGCAGCTAGCTAGCTAGCTAGCTAGCAAACGCTAACCCCAGCGAGTAGCTCGCAGGACCCCTGCCTGCAGAGAACCCTGTTTTACAGTGAATATTTCACGTGCATTTTGTACCGTATGTCTCTGCAACTGCTGCTATTTAGAATCGGAGAAATCCACAAATTAGCCGCGCCGATATTTAAGCCGCACGGGTCAAAGCTGAGGGGAAAAAGGTAGCGGCTTATAACTCAAATTTTAAGGTAACTTACTTTCCACCACTGGTCAACTGATCTGTTGTTGATGCAAACATGTCGATGACAGCAGCTTTAATAAGAAAGATGAACAGGGACTGATGTTTATAACATGTATGTCTTGTCTTCCCTTTTCCTGCCGTTGCTCATGAGCTTCCTGTAGCTTTGGTCCTGACTGAAATATTTCAACGACTACACGACTGGATTGCCATGATTTGATGTGTTTTGGTCAACGAGAGCCACAAGAACATTACCAGTGAATTGCTGCACTTAAAAGCATCACACACCACTCTTCTTGGACGGAAAAGTAACTGAGGTGCTGCCAGAAAAATGTGTTTTCAGACCGCAGTCTCATTTCTTTAGAGAATGACGTAAAAAAAGAGAAGCTTTCCAAGTGACCATTCAATAAGTATTGGATCTTTTTTATCTTGTAATTTCCATAACCTCAGTGGTGGAAGCTTTTTTAATATTATTATTTACTGTTATTCAGTTATGTGTGTGTTCTGCACTTTTCTTTTGTGCAATTCCCATGTGCACTTTGAAAGCAGAGCCCCCTCTGGTGGTTTTAAGCGGTATAACGATTAAAATACAAAACGAGTAAACTGCACAGCACACTTCTGTCTTATCTATTTATTTGTTTTTACATGTGACACTCATTGCTATCTAATCTCTCTGGCCAATCAGAGCTCTTCCCCTCATTGTGCACTCTTACAGTTGCCAGTGAGAGGTGTCAGGGTAAAGGCCCGGGTCGGGTGAGGCGACCAGAAGGGGAGTAAAGCTCAAACTTCTCCACGATGACCTCTCCCATGCTTTTACCAGTCAATCAACCAACTCTGGAGAGGTTAGTGGGAATAAAGGACCTCCACTCGGGCACAAAGAGACAAGTTTCCCACCGATAACAGAAGAGTTTAACAACGTAACACAAACTAAATATTTAGTCATCAAATCTTTTTCCAACATCCACAGTGAATAGATATTTTTAATCTGCAGGCAAAGTGTTTTCCCCACTTGATCATCATTGAGTAGACGCCCAGACTTCGGACCTTGAGTTATGTTAGTGGATCCCTGTTGCGTTAATCAAAATAACAGACAAAATAAATCATGTTAATTTGTCTCATGCTTCGTGAAAATCTCAAATATAAGTCAAGAATGATGCTCATTTAAAATGCTAATGTCTCATTCAAAGGTGTGTCGCTCAGTAAGTCTTTTGGGAAAACAACAAGAGATCTGCTTTGTTCTCCATAAGGTGCAGATGCTAACCGCTAACCGCTAACACAGGAAACGTCTTTGAGGAGGGACAGCAGAGCTGCTTTCAAGCTTTTTTTGCACTTTTCCCTTAAGCTTTCACAGCATTATTGAGCTCAAATCCCTCCTTTCCCTCCGAGTTATCTCGGCCCTTTAGGGAGTCTGGCCTTCGTCGAGGGTCGCGGCCGCCCTCGTCTGAGGAGCCACCCTGAGGAGCGCGAGGAAGAGCCGAACACGAGGAAGAGCACCTGACCCCGTCCCCACCGGGAAGGACACGCCGCCGCCGTGGCAGGCTGGACGGGAGGAAGTGAAAAACACCAGCGGCAGCGGAAAGCGAGGCCCTTTGTTCGCCCCGGGCCTCACGAGACGGTCTGTGTTGGCAGATTCACGACCAGGATCCCGATCAGGAGTCAGAAGGCCGGGAGTCAGCGTGCAATGGAGGAGATCTAGAATAAAGCAGAGAGGTTTTAATTTATCACTGCTCTTTACTTCAGCTATACCGTGTTTGTCTAAAACATAGCGCTACTCTTCGCAGCCCATAATTTGAAAGGAAAAAAACAATCTTACTTAAACAATGTTTAAGTAAGTAAAGTTTATTTATATTTTACTTTTCACAGACAGAGGTCACAGAATGCTTTACAGGAGTCGGAAAAAAACAAACATAAGTTAACACAAAGTGACCATAACAGGGACCAAAACATTAAAAACAGTTAAGAAAACACAATAAAAGCAAAACAGTATTGTTTTTGTTTTGGTTTGAGTTTCCTAGTTTTGGAGATTTCCGCCGTACAGATGTCTGCTGTCTCTCAGCTTGTGACGCTCAACACGCCCAAAAATACATTGAAACACTTTTAATGTCTTTTTTTATATCACTAAAACTATTTAGATTGATAAATAGTACTACAGGTAAGAGAACAAACATATTTTTGTGATTTTGTGATGTTTCCCACAACAAGGCCGCCCTCTTCTTGCCACTCTATCTCCTTATAGACGTTTTATTTTGCCGATGCTTTTTAAAATATTTATTGCACGGTTAGCTTGAACCTGTTCCTGGCTACACGGTGTCACCGTCCATGCTCTCCTCAAAGTGTGCCGAACCCCCAGCAGAGCCAGAGGCTGCAGGGGGGGTGAACCACGGAGGAAACATTTGGTACCGATAAACTCTGACGCTCTCTTCCAGACGAGCCGGAGAGTAAAAACACAATTATGGAGTGAAAAAGGTTCCCAGAGAGGACGCCCTTATGACTCAGAGCAAAAAGAGTTCAGCCTCATATTGTCAAAATAATGTCTGCCATTTCAAATATATCAAGTCGTGTCAGGATTGCGGTATCTATAACCCGATATCGCGGTTTTAAAGGCGGCAGCAGCAGTTCCTGACCCAGCCCGGGTATCTGAGAGGACAGAACTCTCCAAATACATGAACTGGGTCAAGGGTCACTGCTGAAGGACTGAGCTAGAAATGTCAAAGCTGCAACACATTATTCCCTTCTGCTCCGAGTGGATTTTAAAGCTTTTGTTCAGTGACAGAGTGTGACATGTTTACTTTCTCGTGAGCTCTTTTATCTTCAAATTAAACCTGCCCCGTGCACTGTGATGTCATGAGAAGGGCCTTCATCATCATCATCATCAACACAGACGCTCAGCGTAACTCAACCCGCTCAGTGTCAAGTGGCTTCATGCATTCTTCCTCTAAGGGTTTGCGTCGCTTTCAGGTTGCGGTTCAGTCTCGATAAGTCAGGAGCCGAGAGGGTCGGTGCTTTTATTGTTGCAGCTCCTTCTCCTCTGGGAGCTTCCTGCCGTTACTCAAGCGTCACGTTCACCCTTGTGAATGATTGTTCACCATATCCTGGTTGCAATTCAGATATTATTATGATGCACCTTTGTATTTGTGCAAAACGATCTGCGACTTTAAATCACAGCGTCGTAACAAAAGCAAAAAAAAGCCAAACTGCCGTTGCACCACACGCCTTTAAATCCAAGTGAAAAGATATCTTATTATTCATTTAGTTTATTTCTGTAAGGGAGATTTAAAATATTATGGTTTTGAAAGGCCTCTGTTCTAAGATCTATATCAATAATCTCACAGGCACAAGCAAACGCCAGAAACCTGGGTGGTCGTTCACCAAGAAAATAAATAAATAAAACAAACCGAATGTTTAGAAGAAGAAGAAGAAGAAGAAGAAGAAGAAGAAGAAGAAGAAGGCATTTCATTTTTAACACACTTTTCTTTCAAAATATATAGTAAAACTAATTAAAACATAGTTAAAACATAGTTAAAGAAAACCATAATAAAAAAAATTAATAGCTGACAATTAATTAACACAAAGTAAATAAAAAAAACATCTTTAAAACTTCTAATTTACATCAGCCTCAGATTTACTTATATGTGACTGATTAGAATCTTTTTCCAACAAATAAATAATACAAGAAAACACAATTTAAATAGGAGAAAAGCTCATTGCGTTCTTGTCTCAGTTATTACAGCATTTCATGTTCAAGACATGTCATTTTTGGCAAATGTGTAATAAACTATACTATATATATATATACATATATATATATATATATATATATATATATATATATATATATATATATATATATATACACACACACTATATATATACTATGCAGTGATGGAATAACAAGTACATGTATTTTACTGCTTTACTTAAGCATAAATATTATTGGTTGAGCGATGGGGTAATTAATATTACCTCCACCTTTACCAGCTGCCAAATTAAAGGGATGTACTATAATCCAATAATATCACATGATTCTGAAATGAGCTATTCTGCATTATAAATACTTTTGATACTTTAAGTATATTTTGATCCTGTATTTGGTTCCACATACAAAACCCTCTTTGTGTCGTGCAACTGCCCTCTGTTGGCAGGTGGGATTTTGATAGATCATTTCTTTTTTTTTAATAAGATGCCTTTAAGTAGTAATGTTACTTCTTGTGATTTGTGCACAACATTTTAAATAAACAGGCAGGGTGACTTAAACCTGCTGCAAGCCTGTGCCTGTTGAAGACGTTGTCTAATTGACCTGCTAAGCTCCATGGGCAAACTTAGGTTGGTGGGCTTCTATATACAAATATATATATATATATATATATATATATATATATATATATATATATATATATATATATATATATATATATATATAAAACAACATGAATAAATAAATACATAAATCCAGCAGATGAAGACTTTTAAGAACATAAAATCCACCTGAAAGTACTTGATTAATTGCATTCCTCCTTACCCCTTAGGCTACTCTTCTTCTCCAATGAAGCTAATCTCTGCACTATTTATAACTAATATAAATCATATTATAAATAATATTACTAATATTTGTCTGCACTATTTATAATATTTGTCTGCACTATTTTCTAATGTTTGTCAGCATTTTTTGAATTCCTAATAATTTCACTATTTCCATTCCTAATAATATTATAAATAATATTACTAATATTTTTCTGCACTATTTCTAATATTTGTCTCAGTCTGCACTATTTTCTACTATTTGTCTGCACTATTTCAATTCCTAATAATTCTACTATTTCTACTCAACAATATTACTATTACTATATAATATTACAATATTACTAAATTCCTACACGACCTTACACACACACATCTTGTTATGTTATTCCATATTACGGTTTTTTTATGTGGCAGAAAAAAAGTGTTTCAGTGAAATCATTGACATTTCCTGATTTAAACAAACAAAAAGGTAAAAAAATAAACAAACAAACCAGTGGGACAACAATTTAGTCTCAGGTGAACTTCACCTTCGGACTCTGACGTCACGTCGGCGCCGTGTGTGCATGGCAACCACAGCGCCTCCGCCGCCAGCAGCCTGTAACTGTGTTGACTCAGTCCGCTTTTTTGGGCAAACAATTTGACCCGCAGACGGGGACACTGCCTCTTTCTTTCTTCCTTTCTTTCTTTCTTCCTTTCTTTCTTTCTTTCTTTTTTCCCGGACACAACTCCGATGAAGCGGTGAGATGAACCCGCGGAAGAGCAGCGTCCTGCTGCTGTGGATGCTCGTCTGCTCCGGCGGCGTAACGGACGCGATCGAGCCCATTAGCACCAGCATCGCGGTGGGCATGGCCGCGGCTCTCACCGGGTTTCTAGCCAGCTACCAGAACATCTTCTACTATTTCCACGAGTGCTGTCGACCCGAGTGGATTTACTTGAACAGGACAGGTAACGCACGACCTCTTGTGATGCCCACACGGTTAGCTAACAGACGTTAAAGTTAGCTAGCTAGGTTAGCTAACTAGTTAACGGTTTACGTCAGTGACCCGTAAGGTAGCGAGACAAGTACCTGCGTTGTATAAACGTACATAGAGACAGTTAAAATGGTTTTATTTGGTCTATTTAACGCTAGTCGTCCATTCAAACATTTCGTATGTTGTGTGTTGAGCAGAGCGCGTTCGTCGCGCGTTTATGACGTATGCGGAAGTCCCCCCCCCCGTTTGCCGAGAAGCTAGCTAGTTCCGCGCAGATCGTCCCCCTCCGCGGTGGTATTATGATCGTTTTGAACAAAACAACAAACTACGACGGGGGTTTTAGCCGATTTCTACGATGAAGGCGACGCGCGTGTTTTTGCTGCTGCATGTTTTCTTGTCGGTCGGCGTGCTCGTGCACACGTTTGAGCCGTTCACGACGACGCTGGTGCTCGGTGTCGGAGCGGCTCTGGGCCGGACGATCTACAACTACCTGCACGAGAGCTGCGATCCGAAATGGATCGTCTTCAACGGAACAGGTGACGACGTGCAGCGCGTAGACTACTGTTTGTTTTAACGCGACAGACACACACACACACACACACCTGTAACATTAATAGTGTACGTTTAACGTGGAGTCTCGTGACTCGATCGTTTCTCACCGTTAAAACGAGAAACCTGCACGGTTGATTAACATATTTTGACATCTCCTTTCGGACGACAGCCACACCGTTTCCGTTCAGGCTTTCGGTCCGATTCCGGGTTGTATTGCTCAGATGTGCCGCCTCACCTGACACGTGCTGTACTTCAGTTACTTTGAGGAACTTTATTTAAAGTTACTGTAAGGAACCTTTTAACTGGTCGTGAAACGATTCTTGTTAGTTATTCGTATGTCAAACTTAAAGTTCCTCGTAGTCGTTTTAAGTTGCATGCCTTTAGTTGATTGTTTGGTTATACATGTCAGGGCATGCAAATACCCACCATCTTGTGCATTGTCCAGGTGGAGGGTTTGTAGAAAGGTGGTTCAGTCAGTCGTGTGCAGCCACTGATCCTGGTGGACTTTGTCTCCCTGCACCCTCTGATCCTGGTGGACTTTGTCTCCCTGCACCCTCTGATCCTGTACTTTGTCTCCCTGCACCCTCTGATCCTGGTGGACTTTGTCTCCCTGCACCCTCCAGGTCTCCAGCTGGACCTGGAAGCCAAACTGTTCGGGCAGCACATCGCGTCGCGCATCATCCTGAAAGCCGTGACCGGCTTCATGAGCAATGACAACCCGAAGAAGCCCCTGGTGCTCTCTCTGCACGGGTGGACCGGCACCGGGAAGAACTTCGTCAGTCAGATGATCGCTGACAACATCTACAAAGAGGGGATGGACAGCAGCTTCGTCCATATCTTCACGGCTGAACTTCACTTCCCACATTTGAGCCAAATTGACACTTACAAGGTGTGACGATGAACCCGGGTCAGATGGAATCTACTGAAACACTCTCTTCTGTTTGGCGTTTTGTATGAACATGCTGCTGTTTCTCCTCAGTCTCAGCTGCAGCAGTGGATCAAAGGCAACGTCTCCAACTGTGCGCAGTCCATGTTCATCTTCGATGAGATGGACAAGATGCACCCGGGCTTGATTGACAGCATAAAGCCGTACCTGGAATACTACGAGAAGCTGGATGGAGTTTCTTATCGGAAAGCCATCTTCATCTTCCTCAGGTGAAAAGCTGAACTTTGAACTTTAACCATAGAAAGATCTCGATCCAGGGAACACAAACATATCACTTGTCGGTTTTATAGATGCACATTCCTAGCAAGAACTTAACCCTCCTGTTACCTTTTAACTTTACTAACATCGTTTACCCGTGGGGTCAATTTGAACCTCGAGAAAATGATTAGAATTTAAAAAAAATCCGAAGTTTAAGTGTCCGGTACTTTATGTTTGTTTGTTGACGACCTAAATATCCTTTTAAATACAACAATCATCATGTAAATGTTATGTTTACCTGGTTGTCCCCATTAAATTAGGAAAAGTCATGAAATATGAGGCAACATTTTTTATTTTTAGACACGTTAAATATTAAATGGGGTCAAATTGACCCCAAAGATAACAGCAGTTAAAGAAAAGAAAAAAAACATGAGAAGTGTATGTATTAAAACTGGAGGTTTCTTAAGTTTCTCTGTTGAACAGCTAACTGTATGCGTCAACATCCCGAAAATGTGCACTTTTTAATGTCATTTTAGCAGAATCTTGACTGTTATTGAGCAGACGTTTGGCCGAGGTCTTCCAAATTGTTTTTGAATAACGAAAACACCTGTGGTGTGTTCAATGTATACACGTTTTGCACCTGAATGCAGCCTTTGATATCTGTTTGGTGTGTTGGGGCTCAAAGCCAGTTGTTTCCCATGATCTTAAAAAGTCAACGGAGCTGTGCAATAAATAAATACTTTCAACGTTTCCAAGATTCACTCGGTGAGAACAAAGACCTCCAATCCGAGGCAACTTCTAACACGTTCCCCGTTTCTGATCCTCCTCCAGCAACGCCGGAGGGGAGAGCATCACACAGACGACTTTAGATTTCTGGAAAGCGGGACGAGATCGAGAAGAGCTCGAGCTCAGTGATCTGGAAACGGTGCTCTCTCTATCGGTGTTCAACAACAAGAAAAGTGAGTCCAAAATCAATGTCCGCCTCCTTGATTCGCCGGGTGCAATTCCACTAACGTGTCCGTTACTCTCTTCCCGTAGGCGGCTTGTGGCACACGAGTCTGATCGACAAGAACTTGGTGGACTTCTTCGTCCCGTTCCTGCCGCTGGAGTACCGGCACGTGGCCCAGTGCGCCATGGCCGAGATGAAAGCCCGAGGGATGGAGCCGGACCGGGGCGTGGCGGACCAGGTGGCCAGAGACGTCGTCTACTTCCCCAAAACGGAGAGAATGTTCTCCGTCAAGGGCTGCAAGACGATAGCGAGCAAGTTGGACTACTACACATAAAGTCGGCATCCGATGGACGCTGCGTTCGATCACTATGTGCACTTTTAAAAAAAGAAGAAGAAGAAGAAGAAGAATAAAACTACGCTCTCAGCCAAATGACTAAATGGAGGAAGTCACGCCGACTGAACCGTGAGGAGGTTTCTCTGCGTGGAGGATTTCATCGAGCCTGCTCCCAGTTTGCATTTTGTTTACACTGAACTGTGGAGGCGGATGGAAGAGAAGTTATAGAAAAAATGAATAAGACTGCAATGCTTTCCTTCGTAGGGGGTTGAGGGGTCCGGTCGCTACTTCAAGTCTCAAAGGCCGGTTCGGTTTCCTGAGCTTCTTAATGACTAACTGGTCCCTCTGTCAGTAGAGCCATGGCACGCCACGGTTGTGCTTTTTCTTTTTTTATTGCATACTCTATATATGGATATGGATACTGGAAACACCTGCCTTAATTCTTTTTTTAATTTCACAACTTTTTAGATCTCCAGAGTTATTTTACACACATGTCCACACACGAGTTCAGCATTCGGTTGACATG
The DNA here is from genome assembly GCF_910589615.1 of Taurulus bubalis. Lineage (NCBI taxonomy): Eukaryota > Metazoa > Chordata > Actinopteri > Perciformes > Cottidae > Taurulus > Taurulus bubalis. Next base: position 20,254,630 of record NC_136607.1, read on the forward strand.
AACATCAGCAAGATGTGTTTTCTCAACAGTGCAGCCACACTTTTAATATCTCATTTGATTTATATGATGCATTATGAATATATTGTGTTGTATATGAGTAATGAACACTGTCATTGATATTTATGTGTCCAGAGTGAAGTATTTCCAGTGGACTCAGTAGCTGCACTGTGTATGAACTTCGGATCAAGACTTGATTTTTATTCTTAAAAAAATGCAGATAGTTAGTACAAAATTCGAACGATGTTGTATATAACTGAGTTTCCAATTACTTAATTTAAAATTCCGCTCAAATGTTTTTCTTTCAAAACACACAATACCCTGCTATTAGATTTAGTTTTTAAAGAGGAGGACGTCGAGCGCGTGGAAGGAAAGGTTCTGTCTGACGGTTTAGTGACAGGTTTTGGAACCACAAAAAAAAAGAAAGTAATGTCTTCTGTATAAATGCTTATAGTTGCCTGCAGTTGAAGGAGCTTTTTGGGGACTGTGAAAGGACTTTGTTAGTGTGGATGGATGGAAAGCCAGCTGGTGAACGTCTCCGCTGTAAACAGAATAAAATAAATCACCAAAAACATGAACTTTTCTTGGTGTCACTGTTCATTATGATTTCATCTCTAGGTATAGACGTTATGAGAATGTTAAAGAAAAGCAGGGAACACCACAGATGTCATCTCACTGTGTTTATTATAACACTTCATTCCACATGCTCCTCTCTCCTCTTCATGAACTCCAGTCATTGATTACCACAGAATAGTTCTGTGGTAATCAAGAGTTATGTAATAATGGAGAAGCTTGCAAAACACTTGTGTGCAAAGGGCAACGCTCAGGGCCAAAATAAAGAAGAGGGCCACAGTTGTGACATCTTAAGGTAGAATAAAATGAATTAATAGTTAATTAATAAAATTAACTATGAAGTTAGTGTGAAGCGTCACAATATGCCGTCTGTAGTTCTGTTTTGCTACTTTCCTGTACATGTGACGTTCTCACAAACTGACTTGCATTCATTCTAATTCATAACAATGCAGTTTTATGTGTAGGTGCTGAAAGATATGCAAGTTTCTCTTGTGCATTTCACTCACCATGTTATTGGATACATTTTTACAGTGTCAGAATAAAGTATGCCAGCCTGTCGGACTTTCCACACATGAAATAGTTCATCATTCATTTGACGGTATTGTTCCAGAATCCACAGGTTAGTGCTCCGCCTGGCTCAGTCTGTGTGGTTTTGATGAGATTCATCCTGCAGCTTCAGATGTGTTGTTAGAAGCTACAAACTCATGAGCTGCTTCCTGTCCATCAATCCCCCAAATAACTCAGGGAGGAAGAGGAAGGAGCTCGTTAGAGAAGACAAGTGGTGGTTTACTCCCTGTGACTTTCTATGAAAATCAGATTACAGTCGCACTAGAATACTGACAAGTAGATCTACTTGCTCTTATGAAACAGGTAAGATCATATAATGGGCTTTTTTTCTAATGTCTTAACTATTTGGGAGTTAAATAGCTCTCTTATTGACAGAAAATACGAGAGAATACCTGCTCAACATAAAAGGAAACCCATGAGACAAACACATATTTATTCAAGTCATTAAAGTTAATCCAGTATCTCAACTAGAGCGTCTTTGTTCCCAATAGCTCACATTGTACGCCTTTTACTTTCAAGGGCAATTTACGACCAGTAATCAGTCCACACTATCTTTACATCCACACTCCTACCTGAACTGTGAAGATCTCTACAATAAGCCCCGCCTTCTTTAACAGCTTTCTTCATCAGGATATCAGCAAGGCTCTGTGTTAGTGGTTTTCAGCAAATAACTGGCGTGACTGTTGTCTTATAATATGGAGCACATAACATAACATGGACAAAAAGTATCTGGTGTCATATCAAGTTTATTTATTTCCATATTTACCACAATAATCACCACGTGTTCTTCTTCCGTTACAAAATCTGTTGCGTTGCTCAGAGTGCAGCGTCGGCGTTCTTCCCGTCTGATGTGAAGCCCACCGGCATAAAGGTCAAGAGTCTTATACCAGCAGGACTGCATTAATGCAGCCATCATTCTCTGGGTTATTTGTCACCTGGGCATATTTACCTGGGAAGTGAAAGAGATATTTTAGTTACAACATTATCACGTCACTGTAGTGCATGTAAACCCACCGACTAATGCACAAGGTTCATACACATTCTGACCAATGGGTTTCATGACTTTAGACCAAATGTCCATGACAAACATTTAGTGAAATGTGGGTGTAAACAGTAAAAAGTGAGTAAATGTAGTATTTAAACTAACAATGAGAACACAAAGCATACAGTAAACCTTAAATGAGACAATAGTTTGATTAAAAGAATAAACATTTATATAGATGCCTGTATGTATGCCTGCTTATATTTTGAGTCTTTTTAAAAGCATATTCATTATTTCAAACTCAGCGTAAATGAACACATGAATATAACACATTTACATGACTTTTACAGGTTTTCCATGACCGTAAGAACGCTGAATGCATTCATGGATTCACTCACCCCAGACCACCTTTCCTCCTTGCGTCACCAAGCCCAACTCGCTGACGTTGACCTCGATGACCGTTCCTTTGGTGATGACTCCTAGAGAGGTGTAGAGCGGCGAGGAGGGGTTCTTCTTCACGCCGAGGATGGGAAGGCAGAACGTGGCCTTCAGCTCCGGATGTGTGACGTGAGCTTTCTTAAAACGCAAACCCTAAAGTGGAATAAAGAGAGGGAGGTCCTTTGGGAGTCAGGCACTTGATTCTAAACAGAAACTCAACATTAGGGCTTAACGCATGTGAAGAGTCAGTATTGCATTGAGACATTTAGTGTTTTCAACGTGACAGACGATGCATTTCAAGTCTAAATGTACAGAAATCTCACCATGGGTCTGATGAAACGCTCATATTTGGGAGGTTTACGGGTGAAGCCGTCGCCGACAAAGGTAACTTTGGTGACCATTCTCTTCCAGGCTTTCTTTTGTCTCTTTCCAGTTCTGATGACTTTGAGCACTTCCGTCTCTCCCTGCGCTCGCACCTTTGGCAGGGGAACCTCCCATTTGCCCTTCGGAGAACATGACAAAGTTGCGATTAGAAACATGCTGTGATATTTCCACACATCTATGTCGTTACAATATACTTAAAAAAATGAAAAATATGTTTCGCAAAAAAAGCAGGAGACTGCTGACGAGTCTTCATCGTGGGGTACTTACAGCCTTCTCTTTCCTCTTCTGTTTGATCATGTTGGAAAGGATCTTAGCGCGGGACTGGCCCTCTCTGTCCAATAGGTAGGCGGGCACGGCTCCCTCTGGGGTCTTGTCGTCGTTCTTCTGCTTGGTCTTCCTCTGTTCGTGCATTTTGAGGCTGCAAAGATACAATTGAGAATTGTTTAGCTGTTGATTTGGAGAGGTTTCATAAAGGCATGCCTGGATTTCCTGTATATACTCACGTCTTCTTCATCTGGATCTTCTCTGAATGCCTCTGCTTGTGGTACAGTTTGGCCTTCAACCCGATCATCTTCCTGGCTTTATGCGACCGCGCGTGGACCTCACGGCTCTCCCTCTTCCTCTTCCTCTCATCGTGGTCCAGCCGGCAGCCATGCCGCTTGCGATGCAACTCAATGTGCTCGTTCTGGGGCTACAAAAGGGAAAACGAAGATAAAAAAATGTATTTAGCTTCCTTATGAACTGTAAAAATTGCAAAGATGCGGAGCAGAAGTCTACAGATTCCAGTTGAGTGAAAACTACTTAACTCAAAGTTGCTAATTTTAACACCTAGCATCTGGTATTGATCTTGAGTGACAAACAGTACTTCTATAATGGGCTTTAAATGCTTCATTTATTTTAAGAAGCCGTCCTTATTTAAACTGACACATTTCAATTATCTAGAAATCTATTTATATATGTCAACATATCAACAACTTATTTTTTTTTTAGGACAATTTCCCCAAAACAGTGTGACGATTGTATTCTTCACTCTGTTTTATGTTTAAATAATGTTTATAATGTTGTAAATGGAAGACAAGTGGCTTGGGGTTGTTGGTTGGACACAAATATAGCAAATGATGGCAAATGTATTGACTTGATAGTTTAGCACTCAATCAATAATCAGAAGTATTGACAATTGCAGCCCAGAATCTATTCAGTCCTCGTTTATGCAAACAACGCAAACAAAAGCAATTCAGCTAGATTACCGCTTTAGACAAAACCCCCAAACATGTAGATATTATAATTAAATGCATCATCAATCAGATATACACTGAATAACACGTCATGAATATTCACACAAGTTTACGTAATAACGTGACTTCAAGACGTTAATGTACGAAACTAAGCTCAGACACACAAAAACAAAGCAAAACATATGATTGGTAAACAAGTAAGCTGACTTTCACGTTCATACAACTATTATTCATAAAGATTTTTTGTCAGAGGAGGTCAAAAGGTTTTAATATAAACAACACCGGAGAAGAGCAGCACGTCACCCTGCCACATGTGAACCAAAGCTAATGCTAGCACGACATGCTAACCTGCTTCAATGCCTGATTTAAAGTTGTACAACGCAATTAAAAACTATTTTCTTCTTACCATTTTGTGTCTGAGTAGTTACGTATTGCAGTGAATACGGCGCAGGTGGTATTAGTCGGCAAAAACGCCGAGTATTTGGTGTTTTTCGCTTGGGGCTGGGGTCGTTTCGATGTTGTTATCCCCGTAGCCGAGACTTAGAGGAAGTACGTCATCCGGAAGCAACGGATTGTCCGTCAGGTTAATATAACCGGCCTCGGTTTAACACACCTTTTACCGTGACACCGAAATGGGTTAAAGACAAACTAGGTGTTTTTTAAAATACACATTTAACTAATGATAGCTGTCTAACTTTATACACGTATGTTAAGCATTTCTTACAATAGTTTATATTGACGGATCGACTAGCCACACATGTTTGTTTCGCGGGATGTATTTTGGAGACGTACATTATGAAAGCGTGACATTTAATAGCAGAGATCATGTTGTTTTGTAGGACTCGTTAATGCTTTAATGTGATTTATTGTGATACATTAATTTATCTACTGGTTATAGCTATACGTCTCCCTCTTTTTTATGTTTTTATCTGACATTATCATGACTTTGACTGCAATGTTGCTCCACAATGGTTCGTCCAAAGCTCAGGCTGATTCTGAAGAAAAAGATTAGAAGATAAATTATTAGATAAATCATTAAAGATGCGTGTCAGAGCCGGTCGGGCATTCAGCAGGATGCTTTGGGTAAGGAACACTCTGCCAAGCTCAGTGATAACCGTGATATATTCTCTTAATATCACGTTGACTTCATCACAAGGTCGTTTATTTACAGGGAAGGTCTTTATTAACCGCTGGACTCCAGTGCTGCAGCTGTAGAGTGAGCTGTCATGTAAAAAGACACTACGGCTTTCTTGCAGGTACGTTGTTCTCATCAATAGATCCGTAATAATCAGCGGTGGGAAATAAGTATTCAGATCCTTTGTATAAGTAAAAGTATTAATACCATGTTATGAAAATATTCCACTACAAGTAGATGTTCAGAGCATCTGCTACTGAAGATCAGACATATTATAAGATATGAAAGCTCCAGAAGAGCTACCAAATGTCAGTTTCTGTTTGCAAGGTCAAGTGTGACATTTAAAACTCAATATATTCTTTTTTGGGGTGTAATTTCAGTTTTAAAACTTCACGTTGTTCTGTTGCCTCTTGTGATGTGCTTTAGTTTGTATTCTTGACATTGCATTGAATAAATTACAAAAGCTTCAATCAGTTAGATTACAGACAACATAGTCAGTAATTTAAATGTATACTTAGCGTCAGATCATCACTATTGTACTTCATGTTTACTGTCACAGATGATGTCAAATCGCTGAAGGCTGTGGTCAATCCTGATATATCCAAGTACGTAACTGAAATATACAGGCAGTTCTTTGAAATGCTGTTTCGATTCAGCTCCGGGCTCCGTGTTAACTCCTGCTCTGTTTCTGCAGAATCCGAAACATTGGCATTATGGCCCACATCGATGCAGGAAAGACAACCACCACAGAAAGGATGCTTTACTACTCCGGCTACACGAGAGCACTGGGAGGTGAGTCGGATGGTAAAAACAAACAAGATGAGGACACAGTGAATTCTTTATTTGCCATGGAAGATACATGTATACATAAATAAATACATTCCCTGCTAGTTTGTGTCTCTTTTGCTACTTTGTTGCTTCCAGATGTGGACGATGGGGATACAGTCACAGACTTCATGGCTCAAGAGAGGGAGCGCGGCATCACCATACAGTCGGCAGCAGTCACGTTTGATTGGAAAACTCATAGAATAAACCTCATAGACACCCCAGGTTGGAATGCCATCCTTGTGAGAATATCACATATATATATAAGGAGCAGCCCCTCAAACGTGTGTGTGTGTGTGTGTGTGTGTGTGTGTGTGTGTGTGTGTGTGTGTGTGTGTGTGTGTGTGTGTGTGTGTGTGTGTGTGTGTGCGCTCCCAGGACACGTGGACTTCACTCTGGAGGTGGAGCGGGCGCTTCGTGTGCTCGATGGGGCCGTTGCCGTGTTTGATGCTTCTGCCGGGGTCGAGGTGAGCGCACTGCTTTCAAACGGCTTCTTCTTTGGTGGTGTTGTGTAATCGGCGGCACTTTGAACACGTCGCTACTGTTGCTTTAAAACCCCAACAGGCTCAGACTCTGACTGTGTGGAGACAAGCGGAGAAGCACCACGTCCCCTGTGTTTGTTTCCTGAACAAGATGGATAAGCCTGCAGCAAAGTGAGGGACCGAACACAACCTTGTTTTTCTTATTTCTCAAAAGGAAACTTTATTTAACTAGAAACTGTCTTTTTTTCCAGCCTAAGTTTTTCCATCGAGAGCATAAAACACAAGTTAAAAGCCAATCCAGTCCTCCTTCAGGTAGGCAACATGCCATTAACGATGGGGATTCAGAGTGACTGTGAATTATTTCATGACATTATCAGATTATCACATAAAACTGTGATTATAAAGTACTCAGGTCTTTTACTTGAGTCAATGTGCTAATATCACAGTGTAGAAGTTCTCTCTAACAAGTAAAAAGTCATGCATTTAAAATGTTTCTTCAGTAAAAGTTAAAAAGTATTAGCATAAGAATGTACATAAAGTACCCAAAGTAAAAGTATTAATGCAGAATGTCCCATTTCAGAATCATATGCATTATATTATTGGATTATAGTTTCTGGAACATGAATGAGTTCATCACTTGATGCCGCTGTTAAAGGGGAAGATCATTTTGATTACTTTATATACTGCTGCATAATATCAGAATGTATTAGTTAATTTATAAGTTATATATTATAACAATCTAAATCTGCAAAGTAACAAGTAACTAAAGCTGTCAAAAAGTATAAGTAGCATCATTTAAATAGAAAGTGCCTGAAAATTGTATTTAAGTACGAGTAAATCGACTTAAATACACTTCACCACTCATTAGTAGTTCACTGTTAAGTCATCATTTATATTGTATTACTGTATATATTGCAATGATTCAATCTAAAAACAAGCTATAGAGAGAAAGAATACTTTTATTACGTCGCCATGTGACGTCGCCGTTCCGTTTCACAGATTCCCGTCGGCAGCGGTAAAAGCTTCTCCGGCGTGGTCGACTTGCTGACCCGCCGGAAGCTGACGTGGAAGCTAAGATCCACGAGAGACGACGGACAAGTGTTCCAGAGCAAAGCTCTCGACCAATCGGACGAGCCGGAGCTCCTGCAGGAGGTCGGCGAGGCCCGGGCCGCTTTGATTGAGCAGGTACACGTCCCGACACTGGAAATATGTAGATTGTATGCTTTGTATTCTCACTGTTAGTTTAAATACTACATTTTCTCACTTTTTACTGTTTACACCGAGATTTCACAAAATGTTTTGTCATGGAAATTTGGTTAAAAGTCATGGAAATGTGGTTTAAAGTCATGTGGTTAAATGTGGTTAAAAGTCATGGAAATTTGGTTAAAAGTCATGTGGTTAAATGTGGTTAAAAGTCATGGAAATTTGGTTAAAAGTCATGGAAATGTGGTTAAAAGTTATGGAAATGTGGTTAAAAGTTATGGAAATGTGGTTAAAAGTTATGGAAATGTGGTTTAAAGTCATGGAAATTTGGTTTAAAGTTATGGAAATGTGGTTTAAAGTCATGGAAATGTGGTTTAAAGTCATGGAAATGTGGTTTAAAGTCATGGAAATGTGGTTAAAAGTCATGGAAATTTGGTTAAAAGTCATGGAAATTTGGTTTAAAGTGATGGAAATGTGGTTAAAAGTTATGGAAATGTGGTTTAAAGTCATGGAAATGTGGTTTAAAGTCATGGAAATGTGGTTAAAAGTCATGGAAATTTGGTTAAAAGTCATGGAAATTTGGTTTAAAGTGATGGAAATGTGGTTAAAAGTTATGGAAATGTGGTTTAAAGTCATGGAAATGTGGTTTAAAGTCATGGAAATGTGGTTAAAAGTCATGGAAATTTGGTTAAAAGTCATGGAAATGTGGTTAAAAGTTATGGAAATGTGGTTTAAAGTCATGGAAATTTGGCTAAAAGTTATGGAAATGTGGTTTAAAGTCATGTGTCTGCCTCCGGTTCATGTCCCTGTTCGGCCCACAGGTCGCTGATCTGGACGATGAGTTTGCTGAACTCTTGCTGACCGATTTCGGCGACAATTTCGACGCCGTTTCCTCCGTCAAAGTAAGTGTTGCGTTGCAGACGAGCCGGTGAAGCTCCGTGAGTTCCCTGACCGCTGCTCGTGCGTCCCCAGCTGCAGGAGGCCGTGCGGCGGGTGACTCTGGCCCGTCGAGGCGTCCCGGTGCTCTGCGGCAGCTCCTTGAGGAACAAAGGCGTTCAGCCTCTTCTGGACGCCGTCGTCGCCTACCTGCCCGCCCCGGATGAGCGGCACCACGACCTGGTGTGAGTGACCTGACCTGAGCTGCTGTGACTCAGTTACATAAAGGCTTCCAGCATGATCGCGTCCAGGTTCTGAGTTCCAATACTGTTTTCATCATATTATTTATTGCCTTTGTGCATTTTCTCTTAAGACATCCACAGCTATGAGGATCTTTTGTTGTATCTTGACTTTGTCGGCTATGAACTTAACGACAGGATATGTTTATTTTTAATGTTTTTGTCACAACAAACGGACACAAAACACTTAATAACACTTTAATCACTTTGGCCACTTTAATTACGTTCAACTGGTGCAATATAAATACATTTAAATACTTTTTTAATACTTTTTATTCTGTCTGTATATTTAATATTGCTATTGTGGATTATTTTTCTTCTTTACTGTTTATTTATGTTACTTTATTTGTATTTACTATGTGTCTCTTGCTGCTGTAATCCTGCAATTCCCCCACTGAGGGACTAATAAAGGATTGTCTTATCTTATATTAACATTAAACATAAATACAAAAATGAGGTCAGTAAAAAAACAACGAAAGAAAAACTAGAAAATACACTCACCCCGACACCCTTTCATGATATTTTACATGTACATTCACATCCACAGCCCTGCATATTACTGCATTTTCCTGAACACACATATCTCACGAGGACTTGACTCCTCCTCTAATTTATAATAAATACCATTAGATTTATCCACGCTTGATCAGCTTGGCTGGAACTGTTCTTTATCCTGGCTATCGTATGTTTCTGTCATGAGTTTGAGTCGGTCTGTGATGTTTCTTTTGTTTTCAATCTTGATGAACACGAACGAGCAAAGACTCAAATCCTGCTGTAATGTGCCTTTAATGAATATGCGCTGCTTTAGTGAATATAATGTTATATTCCCCCCGATGGAGACGTAACTCTGCTCCTCCTGCAGCCGCTGGTACGAGGGCGACTTGTGTGCGCTGGCCTTCAAGGTTCTCCACGACAAGCAGCGCGGTCCTCTGGTGTTCCTCAGGGTTTACTCCGGAACTCTGAAGCCACAGACGGCGGTGCACAACCTCAACAGGAACAGCACGTACGTAGCTTCCATTGCATCGCCGCCTTGACCCGAATCACGACGCCGCCAACCCTTCCTCTGTGTCGTGTGCAGCGAGAGGATGAGCCGGCTGCTGGTGCCCTTCGCCGACCAGCATGTAGAGATCCCCTTCATGACGGCGGGGAACATCGCGCTGACGGTTGGACTGAAGCAGGTAGAGCGGCACGCGGCTGAAGCCGTTACACTCACTGTGTTTGACCCAAACCATGTGCTACCCATGCGTTACCTCTGTATGCAGACGTCACCTGAGGACAGGCAGGTGTGGGGGATCAGGCGCTCTGGGGTTCCCTCTACCCGTTCTTCAAGTAGTCGTATGAACCCCCTATGAGTGCTAATAGTTGTGTTATTTTATATCATTTTTTTCAGAATTTAGTTGTGGAAAGAATGCATATTTTCAAATTACTCTCTTTTATAACATATTTGTATCATAACTATAAACATCCGGCATGATCTGAGCAAGATTCTTCCAGATGCTTCAAGGCCTAAACAACAACCTGCAGAGTTGTACGACTCCTCTTTGTAAAGATAATGACTTAAATAATCAGAATCTGCAAGAAAAATCACAATAAAACGAAGCATCAGGGAGTTACCATGGAGTTTTAGTCAAAAAACTGTTCAAAATATGTCAAAGTTATAAGCTTTATGCCTTTTCACCATATGTTTGGGGCATGCTGGGTATTAACAGTCGCATAAAGGTCTGACTCAGGCGAGTGGCGCAGTCTAAGAAACTTCCCACCATCACAGAAGCCGGCAGAGTCGATACACGGATCAAGGAAGTAGGAAAAAAACAGTCCGGGTGCATTTGGGATTTTTCCGGGACTAATACACAAAACCGAAAGATCTTACAGGGTTTATGTAATTACATAAACTTAATGATAAGTTAAATTTTTTCTGTTCGGATAGATCTCTTGACAGAAGGCTTTGCTGTATTTCATCAATTTAAATGAAGTTAATCAACGTTGTGGTTCCGGAGACACTTGAGGCTCCGGGGTCAAAGAGGTGAAGATGAGTTTCATTTATCTTTCTGTTGCAGTTATGCAATAAAAGTATTGAAGTTGATTTGCTGACCGCTCCTCCACACACACACACACACACACACACACACACACGTGATATTCTCCAAAAAAAAAAAGGTTTATTTGTGTTCTACCACAACTAGACGGTGACCGGAGACACCATCGTCTCCTCCAGAGCGGCGGCGGCGGCGGCGGCGCGTCGAGCCCGAGAGGACGGCGGCGCCGGGGACAAGCGGGCGGAAGACGTGAGCGTCGTCCTCTCAGGGGTGGAGGTCCCGGACCCCGTCTTCTTCTGCACCATAGAACCGCCCACCATGGCCAAGCAGGCTGGTCAGTGACAAGTTACAGCTTTTATGCATTCATTTTGCACAATTCAAATTATAAAATAAACAAACATAGCAGAGATACATTCATATCACAGTGCAGGGAGAGGCAAAAAGCCAACTGGGCTTATTTGAAGCCTCCACCTATATAATATTAAACATTTTACAAACATAAAATGAAATATGCATAAGGCAGACAACAAAAGAAAAGTAGTGTGTGCATGTGAAAGTACGCATGGCTTGTTTCTTCTTCACTGTTTTTTATATTACTTGATTTTTCTTACACTGCTGCTGTAATCCTGTATTTCCCCTCTGCGGCACTAATAAAGGATGATCTTATCTTATCTTTAGAGATGTTGGGTTATAGCTCTGCTGTATTTCCTCAGCAGTAGTCATGCTCCAAGTCCCCATGAGTGAACTTGTACTCACTACCACACTTTTATTTCCCTGAAAGATCTTGAGAATGCACTGAACTGCCTCCAGAGAGAAGACCCCAGCCTTAAGGTCCGGGCGGACCCGGACTCCGGCCAGGTAAGAGCCTCCTGGGATCAGCCGGCGGTTACTTTGGTCGGAGCAGAAGTCAACTCCTCGTCTCCGTCCTCAGACGGTCCTGTGTGGGATGGGAGAGCTGCACATCGAGATCGTCCACGACCGGATCAGACGAGAGTACGGCATCGAGACTCAGCTGGGGCCGCTGCAGGTGGCCTACAGGGAGTCCATCCTCCACAGCGCCTCCACCACGGGTACAAACCAGCATGTGGTCCTTTGTCTCTGCAACATGCTGAACTCCTTCCAGCTGAGGCTCCTGTGCTGGATCCTCAGTGGTGGAATGAGGACAGCAGGAAGTCTCTACGTCTTCTTTTTCGACTTTACCTTGATTAAGGAAAGTAGCACCTAGGTAGCACTTACATGTACCTTACCGATAGCACTTTGTAGTGTAACTGTCTGAGTTTGAATGCACTGATTGTAAATCTCTTTGGATAAAAGCGTCAGCTAAATGAAATGTATTCAGGGTTCTTACGCTCATGGAAAACCTGGAGCAGTCATGGTCATTTTAAAATGTTTTTTTCCAGGCCTGGAAAAGTCCGTGAAAAAAAAAGAAATCCCAAAGTTTAGTAAAAGTCATGTAAATGTGTTATATTCATGTGTTCATGTCGTTCATTTACGCTGAGTTTGAAATAATGAATATGCTTTTAAAAGAAAGACTCAAAATATAAGCAGGCATCTATATAAATGTTTATTCTTTTAATCAAACTATTGTCTCATTCATTTGAGTCATTTAAGGTTTACTGTATGCTTTGTGTTCTCATTGTTAGTTTAAATACTACATTTACTCACTTTTTACTGTTTACACCCAGACTTCACTAAATGTTTGTTGTGGACATTTGGTTTAAAGTCATGGGACATTGGTCAGAATGTGTGTGAACGCTGTGTAATGTAAAGTAATGAAATGTAATTCTCTAGACACGCTGGACCGTACGGTTGGGGAGCGGCGCCACGCGGCCTCGGTGGAGCTCGCCGTCGCTCCGCTCGCCGTCTCCGCTCCGGGCGACTCGTGTGAATTAGTTTTCTCGGAGCATTTGGAGACGCAGCTGTCGGCAGAAATGAAGCAGGCCGTGGAGAACGGCGTCCACAGCTCATGGCATCACGGTACCGTCCGACACAACTGAAGTTCTCCTCTTGCAAACTTGCTTTGCCCTTTTTTGTATGAATTCATTCAGAGCGTTTAGCTCTGTGACTCGTTGTCGTGTTGTTCCGTCCCTCAGGTCCGCTGCTGGGTTCTCCTCTGCAGGGCGTGGCTACGAGGATCCAGGGCGTCCGCCTGGAACCGGGAACCTCTGTTGCCATGGTGTCCGCCTGCGTGTCCCGCTGCATGCTGAAGGTACACCTTTATCACAGCGGTGCTCAAACTGTGGGGCGCACCCCTCTAGTGGGGCGCCAAGGTATTGCATGTCTTTTCTTTTTCTTCCAATTTTGGCTCTAGACCTTTTTTTTCTTTTCCCCTGTGTTTGAGTCGTCGTAGGAACCGTAAATTTATTCCAATACTTATGTTTATTGTATGTATTTGTTCAGCTAAGTCTTGGGAAAGAAATGCATGCAACTTTTAAAAGATATTTTGAGCATAACTATGAACATCCAACACGATATGAGCAAGATTTCCCAAAAATGCCTCCTGGAGCGGTCACCGGGTTTATCAAACTGTATTAAGGCCCTAACAACAGCCCACATACGAATAACACACCTTTCTGGAAAGATTAGGACCTAAAGAATCAGAATATGTAACAAAAACATAATAGAACACAGCATTTAGGTGTTCAAAGGAGTTTCAGTCAAAAAACGGTGTCGTTCGGTTCAAAAATGGAGTTTACTAAATACTTAGCCTGAACGGTTACTTTAATGTTTCACAGCAGATTCAGTTTCTCACAACTTAAATGAAGTTAAACAACGATGTGGTTCCAGAGATAATATGTTGTTGTTGTTTGTCTGATAATAGGCGCAGGGGGATTTTCACACAGTTTTTAAAGGGTTAAAAAAATAATCCTTTAGTTATTATCTTAAACAGATATTCAGTGTAAAACAGGTTAATTGAAGCCACAATAAAGTAATTTTTAGCCAAATATTAGCTATTTTTTGCACAGATTTAACTTTATTTACACTGTGATTGCACATTTTATTTGTTTTTGTCTGATGGAGCAATCCAGGTTTACTTGAAAGTGATTTTAATTTTCTTTCTTTTTAATTTATTTGAAAAAGCACGGATGGAGTCACAAGCATGGACCGTTTTTTTTTACTGTTTAGTTTGGGCAGGTGGGGCGTGAACATTTGTCTTCCTCTTACAAAAACAAGTTTGAGACCGGAAATGCACCCGGACTTGTAGAGCGCTTTTCTAGCCTTCGCTTTAACGCTACATGACATCATTCACCCATTCACCCATTCACCCCCTGGCGGTCCTGCCCGGGTCTCAGGCCCTGCGGCTGGCGGGGGGCCGGGTCCTGGAGCCGGTGATGTCCCTGGAGGTGACGGTCGGGGAGGAGCGGCTCGGCTCCGTGTTGGGCGACCTGGCCCAGAGACGAGGGACCGTCCGGGACATCCAGAGTCGCCACGACGACAAGGTGCTGCTCGCAACCGTGCCCCTGGCTGAAATGATGGTGAGGGGACCGGCGGTTCGAACCCTTTGTGTGTCGTTTTGGGGGTTAAATTGGCCTCGGTTTGCTACTCGTACCGGTTTGTTCCAACAGGGCTACTCCACCGTCCTGAGGACGCTCACATCCGGCACCGCCTCCTTCTCTCTGGAGCTGGACTCCTACGAGGCCATGAACCCGCAGGACCAGAGCGCCCTGCTCAGGAGAGTCGCTGGTCTGCTGTGACCCGGTTCTGACCCGACCCGGTTCTGACCCATGTGAAGCTGTTCAGCAGTGGGACCAATCTGTGCAGCTGTTCGTAGCATGACTCCTCTACAGGAAAGAGCTCACCAAAGGGAACAATGTTCTCAGCTGGATGCAAAATAAATTAATGCACAAATATTTCATGACGTTTTTTTCTTTTCTTTTAGAATATGAAATAAAAATGCCTTTAAATATACAAAACTATATTATAACTTTTGCCATGCTACAGTATGGCTTTAATTTTCCATGTTTCCAATATACATATATATAGTTTTTCTCAACATACTATATTATGACTTTTTATGATCTTTTTGGACATACTATGTATGTAAATATTATTTGAATGCCATGACAATGCTATTTATTAATTAGTTATAATTGTGTTAAACTGTTTTTAAAACTATTATGACAGTTTGACATAATATACTATGACTTTACTTTATTTTACATGTTATGGGTTAGAATCGTAGACCATATGGGACATTCACACGTTTCTAATAGGACTTTTTTCAACACTATTCTATGATTGTAATGATCTTTTAAAAAACCCAGGTGGCCCGGGTTCAACTCCTGGTATGGGAATTATTGTTTAAAATGATTCTAAAGCATGATTTAAAAAAAGTTAACAGTCATATTATGTCAGAAAAAGGTCACAGTATAGAATACCAAAATAAAAGTTGTAGTATTATGTCTCAAAGCAGTTGTAAAAGATCATGAAAGTCATAGTATAGTTAGACCATATGGGACATATTTACATGTTTCTAATTACTTTTTCCGACATATTCACTATGACTTTTATGATCTTTTTAAAAACTTTTAACATAATACTACCACTTTTTCAGCATTCTATACTACGACAATTTGTTGACATAGCATACGACTGTTTTGAATTACTTTTTTTAACAGAATATGCTATTACTTGACAAAGAATAGACTCATATTAAAACCTAATTCCCATACCGGGAGTTGAACCCGGGCCACCTGGGTGAAAACCAGGAATCCTAACCGCTAGACCATATGGGACATATTTACTCATTCTTATTATTACTTTTCTTTGATATACTCTACTATGATTTTCATGATCTTTTACAACTGCTTTGAGACATAATACTACAACTTTTATTTTGGTATTCTATACTGTGACCCTTTTTCGGCCTAAAGTCCTTTTCATGCTGAATATGTTGCAGCTGAATAAATAAGGTGATCTGCGATGCATTAACATAACTGAATACGCACATGTCATGATATTCAGATTTCCTGGTGTTCTATATGAAGCAGCGATGTCATAAATCTGTTAATTCAAACTGCGTCACTTTCAATCTGAATAATGTTTGTAGGCGTCTCCGTATTTGTCTAATATTATAGTTTTCTCTCGTCTCCTTGACCTCCAAAATCTAAAATCGGTTCATTCTTGAATCCAAATGGAAAAAGAATAATTCAAAATTCACTCCAGGTATTCTTGAGTTTTCTTATTATTCCTGAATACGGAATAAAAACAAGCAAAGTGTTGATGAAAGACAAGTCCAGCGCTGGTGGAAGAACACATTTTATTCTGATTTCACAGACTTCCATGTGTTAATCTTCATAAACTAAAGGAGAAGAGAACAAGTTGTTTTTTTGTTTCAAGTATCAAACATAATATGAAAGCTGTGAATCTGTACAGGACCTCTGAACACTGAGCTGAACAACTTATATACAGACAACACGTCTCCATGGAAGCTGACCTCTTCCTGAAATAAACTTCCTCTGCTCTGTATGGGATGCATGTAGATGTAATCATTCAATATTATTAAATTAAATAAAAGCTAATCTAAAGAAAACGTCGTCTCAGATTAGAATGAATGATCACAAATAAGCACAAATATACCTATGGTATGTTTTCCTGAGACTGGTGTTGCCGTCTGAATACGGAGCAGATATGGAAAAATAAAAAGATACAAAAACCCATTTGCTATTGTACAATATTTACATTTTCACAGCTATAATCTGAGGATTGGAACATAATGAATAATCTGGGAAATGCTGCCACCTCCTGGTATCAAGTGCTTCACGAGTGTTTGGGTTATTAATGTGTGTTTTTAAATTGAAACTACAGTACATGCATCTTCACTTAATTACAACTGAGAGAACTGACAACCAAAGCAAAAACAGTCTTTTGGTCATAAACTAACCTCCAGACAGACATAACTTAATTTAAAAACCGCCTCTCTGCAGCCGTCATCCCTCCACGTCTGTGAAGATGTCACTGAGGAAGTACTGAGACACGCTGGTGGGCTCCTCCTCGCTGGAGTCGCTCTTCTGGGAGGCAGAAACCTGAGGAGAACAAAGAAGAAGAACAAAGAATCAGCTGCGATCGACGAAGGGTTCATACACATTCTGACCAATGGGATTCCAGGACTTTTAACCAAATCTCCAGGACTTTTAATCACATTTCCAGGACTTTTAATCACATTTCCAGGACATTTCCATGACTTTTAACCAAATGTCCATGACAAACATTTAGTGAAATCTGGGTGTAAACAGTAAAAAGTGAGTAAATGTAGTATTTAAACTAACAATGAGAACACAAAGCATACAGTAAACCTTAAATGACTCAAATGAATGAGACAATAGTTTGATTAAATGAATAAACATTTATATAGATGCCTGTATGTATGCCTGCTGATATTCTGAGTCTTTCTTTTAAAAGCATATTCATTATTTCAAACTCAGCGTAAATGAACGACATGAACACATGAATATAACACCTTTACATGACTTTTACTAAACTTTTGGGGATTTATTTTTTCAAGGACTTTTCCAGGCCTGGAAACAACCATTTCCAGGTTTTCCGTGGCCGTAGGAGCCCTGCTCACCTCAGCCGGACACAGAGAAGTGTTGGGAGTGTTGGGAGTGTGTGTTGGTGGCGAGGAGGCGGCAGAGTGGCGTTCCCGCGTTGCACGGTGTGTGGGAGCGGCGGCGGCGCGCGGCGGCGAGGCTGCGGTCGCCGCGGTCGCTCGTTTTCCAGCTGCACGTGGAGCTCTGGCCTTCCGGCCCTCGGGCGCCGCTTTGCCGGGCGGAGCGTCGCCTGCAGGGGCCGCGTCGCTCGTCTCCGAAGTTACGGGAATTAAGTCTTTGGGTTTTCTAGTCAGGGAATTGGATAAAGAATTAATAAAATGAATTAACGTTGAACAGAGTTCTCGCATTGTAAACAATGGTATAAATCCAAAAAACAAACATGTTAGGTATCAAATTAAACATAACAATCAGGGCTACAATAATATATAATCCCCATGTACAACCTCTAAACACAACTCAAACCTTACATGGGTTTAGGGTGAGGGCTTAAAGGGCTAATCCGTAACCGAGAATAAAGATCTGACCACCTGTTGGCATCAGTTACAGGTATGGTGAGGTTTGCAGATACATGGAACAGAGTGCTTCTGCTCACCTCTACCTTTCCAAGCTGGTCAGAGAAAATACATAAAAAAACAAATAAAAAGGCTCGTCCCTTAAAGGAGGACAGCAGACTCCTGGTCCAGGTCAGGTGAGCCGTGTACTTCATGCTCAGCTAAAGGAAAATGAATAGAACATTAAAATCATTTTCCATGACTTTTCACTGACTGGGAACGTGTTCAATCGTTTCCCAGGTTTTCCAGGGTGCGTGGGAAACCCGTTTAGTTACACTTGATAGACACCAACAGGAAAACTGGGGGAACTCTTCACATGTCACCGGTTCTCCGGTTCTCCGGTTCTCCTCACCTGGTCTGGCTTCTGGTCGCCCTCGTCCGGGTAGTGCGTGCTCCTGCGCCGCCATCCTCCTGTTCCACGTCACCACTTCCTCCGTGTGGCTTCCTCTGTCTTCCTCTGGCTCCCGGCTGCAGAGAAGGCCCCGGCAGCTCCGAGGGCTCGGCGGCGTTTGCTTGGGTGGGGATGGACCCCGCTTCCTTGGCAGCGAGGGTCTCGCTGGCCTGCTTCCTCTTCGTAGTCTTGGGCTTCACCGGCTCTTTGACTGGTCACAAGAGAAACGGGTGCATGATGAAAAAGACTCGATCAGCTGAGCTGAGCGCGTTGGAGGAGTCTTCATGTACGACGTACCTCTGCTTCTCGTTTGTTTAGGGGGAATTTCAGTCTCATCTTTACTCTCTGGCTCCACAGGATTCTCCACCATCCAACCCGGGTGTGTCTG
Organism: Taurulus bubalis; assembly: GCF_910589615.1. Lineage (NCBI taxonomy): Eukaryota > Metazoa > Chordata > Actinopteri > Perciformes > Cottidae > Taurulus > Taurulus bubalis. Next base: position 20,273,543 of record NC_136607.1, read on the forward strand.
AGGAAAAACAAAAACGTAGACGTGAACACAGACATCTCGTCAGGCTGGAGCTACGCCTGGTTCCTCACGACCTTCACTTACCGGACAGGAAGCCGTCTCCTCCGCGGACGCCGGCACACGAGGAAGAGGCGCTTCTCCAGGAACGCTGATGAGGAGCGAGGAAAGTCGTAGAATCAGACGGATTCACACATGCGTGAACGGGACGACCCCTCTGATGGATAAAGGCAGGCGCTCACCTCTGTTGCTCGTCGGTTACAGGAAGTTCGGGCGCACGGCCCACCGGCTCCATTGGTGAGCCGACGGGGATCTCAGTCAGAGAGAGGATGAAGAACGGTTCCTCCGGATCTGACGCCTCCGGCTGCGACAGCACTGAGCCGGGAAGGGAGAGAAGTGTTACCTAAAAACCACGGGGCACTTCCTGTCAACAGCCCAGAGGACAAAAGCAACGGGAAGCCGACTCACCGTCTGGAGATATCGGGAGACTTTGGGACGTTGCATTGGACGTCGACGCATCCTGGAAATGAGATGTTTTAGGATTAATCCTTAAACAAGATCTTCTTGACTATTATATCCAGTTGTTGCTCACGAGATACACTCCTGCCCAAACTGAATCATATCTTACCCGAGGACAAGTGTCAGGAACTAGAGAGGACCCGGCATCTTTTGGAGAGCAGATTTGGTTTCTAGATTGTACAACAGCGCCCTCTGTTGGGTCTGGGATGTCAGGCCGGAGTTCGGCATCCACACCTTCTGAGCAAGCGGCAACATCTGAGGAAAAGACCCATTAGTGGTGAACTCAGGCTCTGCCGGGTCATGGAAGGCAGTGATTCTGAGGTACGGGAACTTTCATTTAAAAATAATAAGAATAAAGTTGTCAAACCTGTTTCTGCCTGCTTTGCATTCTGAACTTGTCGGGGTTGTGGAGGTCGGCTGCTGGGAACCAGTCGGGGTTTGGGCTTAGCGAGCCGGCTTCTACGAGCCTGTGGAGCTTTTCTTGAGGGAGGGTCGGTTGCTTCTGACGGATGACCATCGCTGCTTTAAGTGGGAAAAACACACCGTTACAAGAGGAGCTAATAACTCCATAACAGTTCATTTAAAACACTGGACTGTAAAGGAGACATGACCCCAGTATTTACATTGTATCGTTTCAGGGTGTCACGGTTTACATTGTATCGTTTCAGGGTGTCACGGTTTACATTGTATCGTTTCAGGACGGTTTACATTGTATCGTTTCAGGGTGTCACGGTTTACATTGTATCGTTTCAGGGTGTCACGGTTTACATTGTATCGTTTCAGGGTGTTACGGTTTACATTGTATCGTTTCAGGGTGTCACGGTTTACATTGTATCGTTTCAGGGTGTTACGGTTTACATTGTATCGTTTCAGGGTGTTACGGTTTACATTGTATCGTTTCAGGGTGTTACGGTTTACATTGTATCGTTTCAGGGTGTCACGGTTTACATTGTATCGTTTCAGGGTGTCACGGTTTACATTGTATCGTTTCAGGGTGTTACGGTTTACATTGTATCGTTTCAGGGTGTCACGGTTTACATTGTATCGTTTCAGGGTGTCACGGTTTACATTGTATCGTTTCAGGGTGTTACGGTTTACATTGTATCGTTTCAGGACGTTTTACATTGTATCGTTTCAGGACGGTACGGTTTACATTGTATCGTTTCAGGACGGTACGGTTTACATTGTATCGTTTCAGGACGGTACGGTTTACATTGTATCGTTTCAGGACGTTACGGTTTACATTGTATCGTTTCAGGACGGTTTACATTGTATCGTTTCAGGACGGTATGGTTTACATTGTATCGTTTCAGGACGGTTTACATTGTATCGTTTCAGGGTGTCACGGTTTACATTGTATCGTTTCAGGACGGTTTACATTGTATCGTTTCAGGACGGTATGGTTTACATTGTATCGTTTCAGGACGGTATGGTTTACATTGTATCGTTTCAGGACGGTTTACATTGTATCGTTTCAGGACGGTTTACATTGTATCGTTTCAGGACACTACGTTAACGCCGTACCTCGGGGCAGCTGTTTGACCCGCGTCAGAACATTGTTGGACAGCATCTGGACTCAGCGCCTCACACTCATCCTCTGCAGTGCTTTCTTTTGAACCGGCTGTGGACCGTGTACTGGTAGGGAGAATCGATTCTGAGGACTGGACATCCGACGCTGCCACCGGATCGTCTGCCGGTCGGGTATTTGACTCTGTAGCTCCAGCGGGTCCGGCCTCCACGTCATCATTATTCACTGTTTTGTCCCCTAGAGACTCCCCATCTCCGTCTGGGTTTGGACCGCTCATATTTTCAAGAACTAAGTCTGTATACTGAGACCAATTCTCAGCACCCCAATACATTGCTATGGTGAGGCTGCAGGGGGAGGAGCCCTCAGATTGGCTCGCCTCCGACACTGTAGAGACCGGCTTCATCGGGCTGAACAGTTCTGTACGCGGTGAACCGAGTGTTGATGTCAAGTCAGTCCCTGTGAGGTCCTGTTCTGGCTGTGGTTCTGAGCTTAAAGAGGTGTCCACGTGGCCCGGTTCTGGGGGTTTACTGATGTCCTTTGCCTGCAGCTTGGTGAGTGTAGTTCTAGGGGACGACCCTACATTGGGTTTGACCTTGGCAAAGCGTTGCCTTCTCTGAGGGACATTTTGTTCCGAGCCGTTTGAGTCGAGTCCAACGTCTGTCTTTGGCTCCTCACACGGAGAAGATTCCTCTGTGGCTTCATGCGTGGAGCATAATTTCCCGGATGGTTCCGACACCGAAGCATCGGCAGTACTTTTAATTTGGCTCCCCGGCTTTTCAGTCGGCCGTGCTTCTGCCACAGCTCTTGTGTCATCGGTGGATTCGGACCCTGAAGCCTGGCTGGAGGGCGTCTCCGCATGCTGCAGAGGAGCGACCGAGTCCTTTGCGATCGAAGGTTTAGACCTCGCGGTTCTCGACGTCTGTGGTAAGTTGGGTTTGGGTTGGACTTTTTGCAATCGACGTCTGGGAGACTGGAAAGTAGACGCCACGTCTTTCTCCTCTTTCTGACTGACGGGTCGCTGCTCTGCATGTGTGACAGGATGGTCGCCGCTCTCTTTTGACCCTCGTCCAAGGGATTCTGTGACTACTGAGTCAGAGGTCAACTGTGGATCATTACAGCTACTCTCAGCTGCCCCAAAATGAGACGTCCGTTTCTCATCTAAGGACTCCAATGTGAGCACCGGTTCCCTCCTGGGTGAAAACTGGGCTTCAGGAATATTCTGCTTTTCTGAGACACTCTGATGTGATGTTGCTGAGTCAGATTCTACCCGACCAACGACTCCAACATCGGTCTTTTCCTCCTCAGTCGTAGACAGATCTTCTGTGGGCGTGACAGTCGTCCCCAAATTCACCAGTGGTATCAAATCAGAAGCGGGATCAGGACAACAACTTGTTTTTTTCGGGGATTTGGGGCAAGTGGGCTCTGCTTCAACCTCTGCTATTGTTTTTTCATGGATTTTGCTGTTTGGGGGAGTTGGGTGTGAGTCTTTCTCCGCGGTGTCTTTTGTGGTTTGAGGTTTTTTCCTTGATGCCTGTGCCAAGTTGAGTTTGGGTTTGATCTTCTGGAATCGACTCTTCCTGATCGGCTGAGTAGACTCCACTTCCCTCTCTTCTTTCTGAGTGACAGGTAACTCCTCTACAGGTGCAACGCATGCAGCAAGATGGTCGCCGCTCTCTTGGGCCGAGTGTATGTTTGACCCTTGTGGTTCTGTTGCTGCTGCGTCAGATGTCACCCGATTATGACAGCTCCTCTCAGCTGTCAGTACTTCCTCTGTCGACCCGGATGTTGACCTCGAGTCCCCGGCGCCCAGTTCCACGCGCTGGTTTTCTGATGCATTGGATTGTTCTTCACCAGCAGAGCTCTTCTGACTGCCAGATGGCTCTTCTGCACGCTTCACTCCAATAGAAGAAATGTCATCTTTTAGCACGTTTTTACCGCAGTCTGCCATCTTAGGGCTTTCCTCTGTTGTTTGAGCGAGGTCAGGAGCAACGCTGTGGCTCTTCTCGGCTCTGCTCCCGGTCGATGTCCCTGGTGGGAGCTTCGGCTGAGCGGTCCTCGAGGCCGGGCCGAGGTTCGGCTTCGGCTTCACCTTGGATGAGCGTCCTATCCTGGTCTGTGGAGAATTCGTCTTTGAGCTCTGTGGACTTTGCAGTAGAGGGGCAGGGTCCCTCTCAATGGATTCAATAACGGAGATGTCACCATTGTCTGTTGTGCCGTTTAGTGGCTCCACAACGGGAACAGCTTCTGATGTTTCTTTAGCTCCATCGTCAGAAGGTGCGGCACCGGTTTCCTCAAGTAAAGCCGGCTTCACCGCGATCTCTTCTTCCAGGTGTTGGCTGGTTTCATTCACGTCGGCTGGTGTCGTCCCTGCAATTAAACATAATGGACCATTTTTAAGTCACTGTAGTTTAATCGAAAAGGAATGCAACACTTTTGGCCTCCGTCTCTCACCCGTTGTGTGATCCGGTACGGCTTCTTGATCCTCTGCTGACGGAGGGAGGTGAGCCATGTTGCCGATGGTCAGCAGGGTTTGAGCAGCCTCATTGTAGCTCTCGTTCTCAGATACTAAAACAAAAGGGACCACAACAAATATATTATGAGACTTTGAGACCATATAGATATATATTTATATGGCACTGGGAGCTATTCAGAATATCTCTTCAACCTACCTTCTGTGGGGTCTGAAGAAAGGAAGTCTATGACATCCTTTAAGGGAAACAAATATATTATAAGTCACATCAAAAACTTCACCAACAAGCCAGACTAGTTGTAAAACGTTGATGGAAAACTTTCATTTCAGAAACCCCAGTAACACTTATTTTTAATGTTCTGTCTTTTGTCAGTTGCATGCAAACAGACACAACATTGTTTTAACTTTTTGTCATTTAAAAGTGTGCAAAAACTAAGTCACAATACTAGTGTGTGATCCAACCGCAAAACAAATGCATGCACTAAAACTTAAAGGGAGACATTTGAAGAAATCTATCGGGCACTTTTGCAGATAAAAACGTATGGATAGATCACAGAGGTTTTAGACTATATATAACATTATAATCATATTACATTGAATCAGTGTAACCGGGGTTAATGAGTTAAGTTCCCTTGTGCTGCATTTAAGGCATTTTACACTTACAACAAGCAGGTCCAACTGATGTTCACAGGGCTCAGCTGTGCCCGTCTCATTTTGGGAGAAGCCCAACACATCAGGGATATGGGCCAAGATATCAAGCTACGTATGGGAGGGGGAGTCAGAGGGGAGGGTTTGAATTATGGGATGGAAAACCATGCACAAAGAAAAACTAATGCAAAAAAAAAATAATAATAAAAAATGCAGGTTATAAAGAATTATAAAAAAACGATGTAAAATAATAATTTTAAATGAATGGATGGTGTGCGTCTGTGAGACAGGATGGGAAACAGTTCCACGTACCTCCTCCATGGTCTCTTCCACCTCTGGGATCACGGGTCTCGGGGAGCGCAGGCTGGCGGGCACAAAGACGGGGGCGGCGCTGTCCCTACCGGAGCCGCATGCACGACGCTCTTCCTCCTCCTCGTCTTCCTCTCGCTGCTTCTCATCCTCCTCGTCGCTGTATTCTGACTGAGAAG
>NC_136607.1:20284189-20326689 GCF_910589615.1 Taurulus bubalis
CTGGGGCCACTTTGGGCTTGATGGAAAACCGCTTCCTCCTCTGGATTGCTGCCGAGGAGCCGGTACCTTCCGCATTTTGCTCATTGCCATCCCTAAACAGTAGTGAGGACAGTTATGCATCTGTCACACGTAACAAGTGGTAATCATGCTACTTAATGCTCGGCACTCACCCCGAGGCTGCAGGTTTTTCCGGTGCCGTCACCACAGACTGGTTGTCCGTCACTGCAGCAGCAGCGCTGCTCTCACCGTCGTCTTTCGGGGCCTCGCCGGCCTCCGGAGTCGCCGAAGGAGCTTCCTGTGGCGTTTTACCTGCCGTGCCGACATTGGGCCGAACGCTAAATCTCGGCCGACGAAACATTTTGCCCTGAAAACACACAGGAAGGGGCATCGGGATTACAACGAGCTCAAAGTGAAACACGATTTACGGACTTTACTCGGAGATCGTGAACCCGAGGTGTTGTTGGAGAACAGGGCTTTAGGTACAGCAGCAACACACGGCAACAGATCTGACTGCATCCGTGATTTAAGAATGTTTCTTCAATTATAAATACAGGATAGAAGCAAAAAAAAAAAACACACACGCACACACATGCAAACCGTCTCCCAGAATGCAGTTTGACAGGAATTACAACGGCTGTCTGTGTGCGTATACATTTCACCCCATTTCATCATTATCACTTTGTTGGGCGGTGTTATGGCATCGTTGCCAACCACTCCCACCACTGCTGCCATCCATATATATATATATATATATATAAATAAATATAAAGAAAAATGATTTATATTAATAAAAAATATATATATTTATTTAAAAATATATATATTATATTTTTATATATATAAAAAAGAAAAATGATTTATATTAATAAAAAATAAATATATTTATAAAATTATATTGAAATTATATTTATAAAAAGGATATATATATTTAAAAATACAATAAATAATATATAGTTATAAATAATAAAATAAAAACAAATATATACATACATACATACATATATATATATATATACATACATACATACATACATATATATATATATATATATATATATATATATATATATATATATATATATATACACACACACACACACACACACACACACACATATTTTTAACTGTTTGTGAAACTTGTGGTTTAATGCCAGGTTCAACCTGGCTGCCGAATTTGTTTGATTATTTATCTTTGAAGGAATCACCGTAAAACACATTAAAAACAACCTCAACGCAGAGCAGAACAAGTTAAATGATGACATAACCTGAAGTCACACTCAACCTCTTGGTTGTATGAAAGGAGGATTTTACTGTTGTGTAAAAACACTTTTTTCTTCTAGTTTTTCTTGCATAAACTCGTGTTCTGGTTGACTTTATTTGACAGTGACTTCGTTAAGTGCAACACAAAGTGCTGCCACGTAGCTAAGCTGGTACCATCACTGTAGCTGTAGCACGAGCAGCTGCTTCAGGGAAACCGACTGTTGGTGCGGACCTGGCGGTGTCCTCGCACCTGGCAGCTAGCACGTAAAGCCTTGCCGTAAAGAAAGGAAATACAACGCAAAACTAAAGGGTAAAAAAGCGTCAATACTAGTGAAAAAAGTCAAAAAAGTGCACAAAGCTGAGCTCCAACTCGCATGACAACACCAGTAATCCGCACGTCTGCCTGACTTGGAGCGTCCTTTTTGTTAACGTTGTGAACCCGAGATCAATATATTTATCATTTAATATCGTCTCCGTGTGTTATCGATCTGTCGTCCACGTACCTGGTCAGGAGGATGTCGTCTGCTGGGAGAAATAAGCTTTCTTTCATCGACGACGGGTGACAAGTAGCGGACTCCATGGACACACTAGGCCGCCATGTTTTTTCATGACGCGGTATTTTTTTTTTTTTAGCGAAAAACAAGGGGGGTTGTGGGAAATGTAGTCAGATTGCTGTAAAGCCGTGGATGAGGCAAGACCTCACGCACGAGCCAGTATCTGATTTTTTCCACACACACACACACACACACACACACACACACACACACACACACACACACACACGCACACACACACGATTAATGATTACTTTTGATAGAAGTATTTAGCTGATTGTACTTTTTGCTGTAATAGAGCACATTTTTCACTGTTGCTGAATATCTTAATACTTCTTCCGTTTTTAGGGTTTATACACTATTAGGTGGCTATTAAACATTGTATTACCTTTATATATATATATGTATATATATATGTATATATATACATATATATATAAATATATATATATGTATATATATACATATTTTAAGCCTTATTCGTCATTGACCATATATGGGTCAATGACGAATAAGGCTTCTAAAAAGGTAATTAAAAAAAAAAAAATTTGATGTAGTGATATCTTCGTCTGCAACATTAGGCTTTAACAAGTCTCAGTTGTTACCTAACTTTTTATAGTGTTTTGAATAGTTTTTAGCAATATTTCTTTTACTTCACAGGCTAAAAATAGTACTACTTATTTTTTTTTTATTATTATTATTTTTTAAGTATATATTTTCCTAACATTGTCTACAGTGTCTACAGTGCCTGACACTGGTTCTCTTAGGTATTTAGTATATTTAACATTTTATTTTACAATTAAGTAGAGAAACACAATACAAATATAGAAAGTAATACATTCAATACAATAGTTCTTCACATCATATTCAGCAACCATTTATTCATTTTAACCTTTTATTTATTGCTTTAACTTAAAATGTTGGCTGCACCACCTGACGTTTATGTGCTGATTTCTCTTGACTTGACAGTGGTTCCTTAAATAGTAAAAGAATATTCAATATTATCATGAAAATGGTTTGAACGTGTATAATATATTTATCGTAACACTGTTAAACATTTGAAAAATGTAATAAATAATCATGAACGTCAGATAACAATTCAACTCTGCAGTTGTGACATTTGACATCTGGTTGCGTTGCCTGAGTTTTACAACCAATTTCAAATTAAATGGGCATAAAGTAGGACGCTAGCATTAGCTTTTGTTCTTGCTAGCAACTTAATTTATATACTTTGTAAATACAATAAAGAGTTTTATGATAAAATAGATGTTTCTAGTTTTACATTGGTTGTATGACTTGACATGAAAAGTGTACCATCAATACCTAAGTAAGTTAAAATTAGATATGTTTTATCAATATATCAGAGATCTACAAATCGTTCCACAGATGTCAGTTGGGGTCCTGATAGAATATTTTGTGATCAATTTCTGGAAAAAAGTTTATTTCAACACCTTAAAACTATTGGTATTCGTAAACATTGGATATTTGAAATGTTTCATTAATAAAAGCATGCCATATTCCTTTATTTTAAATCATGAAAATACCATGTTTTTTTTAATAGTCTGATCATTTGTGCAGACAGCTCCGCCACCTGACAGTCAGGGTTTGAGGTGCAAAAAACATAAGTTTTATAGAATTCAACTATATATTTCATGAATTGAGCAAACATTTTTTAAAGGAAATGATGGATTTGGACACAAAAAAAAAAAAATATATATATATATCTATCTATCTATCTATCTCATGGTCTGCCTGATATATAGTTTAATGATATGGATTACAGACAGTTTATAGAAACATCTATATCTGTCTGAAGGCAATGACTTGACAACACATCGCAGCGTTAAGATTTAATTATTCATTTATTTATTTAACAGACAGCATCAGCAGTGAACCCTTCTCTCTCTCACCACATTTCCTTCTTCAGCAGATCAGGACATAACATTTACTTCTTAGATCAGTGGTCTTTACAAATAAGGAAACTACTGATTGGATAGGCAAAAACATCAAGAAGTGTAAAAATAAAGAAAAAGGGGTGGGTCAGGGACAAGAGTTAGAAAATTTGGATTGTCTCGCGCACGTTGTAGCAGCTTGTCCCAAAGATGTTATTCGATGTGAAGATCTCCATTTCAACTGCGAGAACAGAGAAAAACAATTTAATAAGTGTTTATCCTTTATAGATTATGCAAGTGAAGGAATAATCCAACATATACTTACTTATGCACAATGTTATGGTCAAGCAAAGGGATTTCCGAAAGGATCTCCAAAAGCGTCTGTTGAACCCGCAGACTGACCAACGGCAGCAGCCTGCTGGAAGGTTGAGGGGCAGAAAGGTCACGCGTTACAAATTATGTCTGGATATGGTGTGAATATGCGTCTGTATAAATATCTACCATGGCTGCAGGCGGTGCTCCAAACAGACTGGACTCTGGGGCCCCAAAGGCGTTATCGAACATGTCCTGGTTGGGCCCCTGGGCCGGCGCCGAGTTGTTTAAGGTGGCGGTGGAGAAGGCGGCGTCGAGGAGGCCGGGGTTGAAGCTCGGCGCTGCAGCGAGAATGGGCGCCGCTTTGGGAACAAATCGAAACGGGCGCATTAAAAACAGAGGACACAACCGGTGGCAAGTCAGTCGCGCACACGTCCGGTGGGTTTTACCGTTAACGGTCGCCGACATTTGATGGATATCAAAGTCGTCGTGATCCGCGGTGTCCTGAACCAGCCCCACTTTGCTGTTGAAGTACTGATCGAAGGCCCCGCCTTCGCCGCTTCCGGGGGCGGCGTTGGACGCGAGCTCCCCTTTCCTCGCCGGGATGGCCGGCGGTTTGGCGATCTGGAAGTCCTTGAACATGTCCTTCCCGCTCTTCTTCTCTCGATCACCGAGGGGGTCCAACGCCGTGAAGGCGCTGTTCTCTACCTTCGGAGGCGCCTCCTTGACGGGCGGCCGGGGAGGCGGGCGCGACGGACCGTGCGGGTCGCCCATGGCGGGGAACTGGCCCGGCTGGAAAGGATTGGTCATGACGGGCTGACCCCAGGCGGGAGCGCCGTGCGGCCCGGCTGGAGGCGGCTGGCCCCAGTTGAGGCGGGGCGGAGATAGAGGAGCGTGACTAAACTGAGACGGGCCCTGAGCGCCCCAGACCGCCGGCGGTGCTAGGCCACCAAAGGCGGCTGGATGCGGGTAGGCGGACCCCGGAGCCACTCCTGGCATGGGGAACATTGAAGGAGGCGCCATGGAGGCGCCCCACACGCCTGCAGAGGGGATGCCTGTAGGAGCTGGAGGCCCCAACTGAAGATTACCTAAATATAAAGAAGCAAAAAAGGAATATAAAGACAAAACATTATGCCATCAGGACACAAAGTTGCCCTCCGGTGTGTTTATTACCCAGAGCGGCTAAGGAGTTCACAGGTGTATCGTTGAAAAAGACGCCCGAGGAAGACGAGCCTTCGGAGTGAACCGGAGCAGAAAATAGCTCTGCTCCAAACAGGTCATTTGCTGTGGACTATTCACAGAAAATAGAACATGAATATCATACACACACCACACACACGACCATAAATGCTACAGTATGACATGAACATTGACTGATACGCATGCATTGCCACTTACCAGTGCTTTTATCACTGAAGCGTGAACGTTAGAAAAATTGATTTAGAGCAGAGAAGATAAAAAAGGTACAGTCCATTGTCAAAAGTGTCATTTATTCAAGCCAGTTAGAGAAGCGAGTGAGCACCGGTGCATGCATGAAGACGGAGCGGATCCAACCCTTAAATACACTTCTAAATCACAGGCCTTGCATGTCATCTTAACCGCCTCGTGGCACCAGACACCAGTGCATAACCCAAACGCTGAGAAAGGGAGAGGTTAGCAACCCAAGGATGCTCTGGGAAATATGCATTAACCCATTTTTTTTTTTTTAGGCATCACACATGCAACTCTACAAAGCGTTCATCTAGCTATTGAATTTCACCTTTGCGCTCCTTCGACCTCGTCCGGCCTTAGAGCTCTGCGGAGGCGGGCTTATGACAACTGAATCCTGGCTATGGGTCAGCGGGGCTTGTGGGTGATGCGCTACGCCGTAAGGGGCGGGGGCGCCGGTCAGAGGAGAGTCAAAAAAGGGGTTTTTGGCCGACCCGGACTCATTCCCGTCCATCATGGTGATCGTGCTGCCCTGAGTTATCGTGCCCCCTAGTGGCCACTGTCCGTTACTGAGAGCGAGGATCATGGTCTCGCTGGATAAGCCGTTCATCTGCTCGCCGAGGTGTTCGGCGTCTCCGTTCGAACCACCGTTAATAATCGTCTTACAGGCGTTGCCAGCCGTGCCGTTTAGGGGATTAGCGACGGCGTTTGAGATCCGCGAGTTATCGAGTTCCGACCAAGCGGGTGATTTGGAAAGGGGGTCGTCTCTGAAAGGGTCACTGTCTGGGGTTGGAAAGTAGCCAAATGTGGAGGAAAAGGGATTCTCTGTCTGGGGAGATGCCCTGCGGTCAGGGGCACAGGAAGTTAGAAAGGAGTTTCCCTTTATGCAATTCTGATTGCTGTCAACTTCAGCGGAAAAGTCCAGCAAGAGCATATCATTAGAGACCTGGTTAACATGAGGGACAGTGGGAGAGAGAGAGAGAAAATGATTTATGAGTCAGTTCTGCAGAAGGAGAAAAACACACGTGTTAACAAAAATGAATCACATGGTGTGAAAGACAATTTAAAGCTGCTCCCTGTAGAATAGCACTGGCATATTACATTCCATGCATGTGAAGCAAAGTCTAGAGTCCATTTTCCAACATGACAAATGAAGTTGGTGCTAAATTCTCACTTTCCTTGAACAACAGCCAAGGATTCAAATATGCAGAAGTCAGCAAAAGCTTGTTGACCTGAAACCCAGCGAGTGAACGGAGAGCACTACCGGTGTAAACCTGCAGGTGTCACCAAAGCCAAATAAAAGTCTTTTTTAATGGATTCTACTTGGAGCAGCTTTAAAGGGTTTGACAAAAAAAAACAATGAGATTGGTACACAGACGAGTGCATGAAGTCAATTCTCAAAAGATCCTTTTTAAAGTCTAACATTCATATTCATGAAAAGCTGACAAACTCACTACCAATAGGATTGTGACCATTTGAGAATTGAGTTCATGCACATGGAATGATCTGGGAGGTGCTGAGGTTATTCAGTGGAGCCATCGTTTACAAAATCAGATCGTAGAAACATTTATTAAGAGGCGGTATGTAGCAAACTATTATGATTTTCCACATCAAATTACTATTTAAAAAAAAAAATAATGGATAAAAGTCTTCTTCAGCTTCCTACGATTAGCAAGAAGCCTAAAAAGTACAACGCTGTGAAACCCAGCTAGCGGTCAGCGCAACGCCACCATGTTGCCCAGTAGAGGGAACATTTCATGGCCGCACGCTTACATTTGGAGACTGGATGTCTGGAGGGGTCGACATGTCTCCGAAAAGGTCAAACTGCTCCAGCGGCTGGATGTAAAAAAACAAACAGAAACATACTGTATTTATCCAGCCACTATCAATCAGAGGAGAGCTGTTTAATGTGGAGGACGACGTACTTGAGCAGCTTTTACTCCGCCGTCCACACCGACGCCTCCATTCTGTAAAACAAGCACAAGGGTGAGGGGGCGGAGTCAGAGAAACAGTTTGGGGGAAAACACGAGAGCTTCCAAGTGCTTACCTCAACTACAGCGCTGCCATTTTCCCCCTGCAAACAAGAGGTGGACTGTTAATGACTATACTTATTTTCTTAATTCACTGAGGCACGCGTCACATCAATGGAATGTCTCAGGATGTGATGCATCGGAAGAACACAAGGGAGGCAGTGTTGAGGCGCAGGAGGTGCGAAAACAGCCCTCGCCTCCCCGGATGACCACCAAATGCTTTTCTTTCGCGAAGAAAATGTTCTCACCGTCTAACATTTAAGAAAAACTAAACTTTCCCCCAGTTTAAAGTCGACTGCTTCTGGACCCGTTACCTTCTGAGAGGCCTCGGCCTCCTTCTTCCTCATGTTGAAGATGACCTGGAAGAGATCCTTCAGATCGATCACCAGTGGCTCCGCCTGCAAGCGGACAGAGACATCGACTGTCGTTCCTGCACTTTTTGCGTGAGCTTGTGTGCCCGTTAATTTAAATTAAAAAAAAGGGGCGTTTACCTGTTGTGCCGTCTTGATGGCGAAGAACTGATGCTGCCCTTCGGCGCCGCACACGTATCCAAACGCCCGGTTGTCCGTCACGTCTCTGGCGATGAAGGAGATCCGACTCACCATGTGCTCCTGTTCAATCACCTGAGTGACAAAAACAAAAAAAAGGCACCGTTAGCATTTAAACGCCGCGGCGCTGACGAGACGCAACGGAATGAAGCGGCGCGACTCACCCCCGATTTCTCATCGATGATCTTGATGCCCGACATGGAAATGTTGACCCAGATCCTCTGTTTGTGTTTTCCTTGGGACCGAGCAGCCACCGCCATGCCCTGGTGACGAATTCATAAAATATGTTCCGTTTCTCTCTTTTGGAAGTAAACGCAGCATGACTTGTGATTTAAAGCCAATAGAGCGCTGCAGGAATGAGTCCTAAAAGCTGTAAATGAGTCATTTTGGCACTCCTGGTTCCTTCATCTGAGGTCAATGGGTTTTAATGGGGTCTAGTTCTTTCATAGCCCAACGCTCGTCACAGATCTTAACTTCTGCAATAATCCCAAACTCGCCGCTATCATTTCATTGGCTTTGGGGACAAGCGCGACGCCAACTTCCGGGTTGGCCCACAAGAACAAGTCTGTCCTGCAGCGCTCTGCAGCCGCAGAGGTTCGTGCACAGAGTCGCCCTCTGCAGCTGGATGCAAATGTGCATCCACCACACAGATGATATATTACTAGAAAAAGCGTCAGAGATCCCATCTTTAAAATATTTTCAGTGAAATACAAGTATAGCAGCACCGGGTTCAAATGCTGCACCTTAAGCTTCATCATGGAGTCCTGGGACATCTTGTCTCCTCTGGGCTCCGGGACGTCGTCGATGCCGATCAGCTTGGCCTTGTACCTCACGCCGTCCCCTTGAAACCTGCCCAGCAGGAACTCGTCGGTCTTCTCTGGGGCTGTGAACAAAATACAAAAGTAAACTAAGATGTCTACCACATGAGACCAAAAAGGACGGCAGCGTGAAGGTCACCTTTCTTCTTCTCTTTCTTGAACGGGACCTTGGCCGTCGACGGGGTGGTGGGAGGGGTGCCGGTGGAGGCCGTAGGCGGCGACGCGACGCCGGGGTCGGCGGCGACGACGACGGGCACGCTGGTCGACACCTCTGCAGACATGGTGCGGAGCGAGTGGACAGTCGAGGGGAGGGAGGGGTGCAGCAGGCCGCGGCGCCGGGTTCAGGGGCAGCGAGGTCAACCGGACAGATGACTCAACACCCACACATGCTTTGTCTTATTTGTCTGGAGCAGAAAAAGTGAAGTGCGTGTTACAAGAGACAAAAGAGGAAAAGGTGATAAAGTTAACGCTCTTGGTGAAACTGCAAACTAAATATCAGACAGTAAAAAAGGGACACAATTAAAATACTTTGGTGCCGCTAAGGAGGTTTTGCACATCATAAACAATACACAGTAAACATTTACAGGAGCGCCCTTGAGATGGAGAAGCATAGCAAGACACTTTAACCCTGATGCGTCAGCTGTTCGGTGAATGAATGATGCAAAAGATGAAGACAGTCCTGCTCAGTCACTTCCTGTCAAATATACCGTGCAGGAGACCCAAGGTGATGTCACATGAGGCAGAAACGACGTCACAGCAGCTCCTGGAACACTTCCTGCGTCTCCATTTATCACTTAAAGACTCAAACAACGAGCAACAAAAAGGTGGAAACAGTCGCCCGCAATCAGCCGGACGTTCTGCACGACCAAGCCAGCGTGGGACGTCCCGTACACACCTTTGGGACCGGCACCATAGGCTACACCGGCGACACGTCGAGGCTGCGAGTACTGCACATATAGGACGGGACCAAAGGTTGAAAGTGGGCAAAGGTTGAGCAATTATCCCGGGGTTAATGTTACGCTAGCAGAGCGCAGGACCTCGTGATGCTCAGCAACAACACACGGAAACAGAGCGATCGTTCACCCACAACCATGTCAAGCCGTCCTAAAATGTGTAATCAGGGTCAAATTAAATGTCCAAGAGAGAAAAGAAAAAAAAAGGGGAAGAATCCAAACACAAATCCAGAGTGTCAAGATAGTAAGGATGCACAAACAAATTAAAAAGTCACCATCTATGAGGTGTTGTTTATGATGCGATCAATCAGGTAATCTGATTCATAAAGGAAATGAGCCATGCAGGAGGAGATAAGACGCACACTTTCGGGTCATTGAGTGCAACTGTTCCATCTCCAAAAGCACATCCGACCTCAGAGCAGTATACAGAGGCTCTGTAATTGAAAACTTGTCCTAAAATAGTTGGATTATTTCCAATTGAGCATGTTTTCCTTTTCAAGAAAATATGAAAACGGCTGTTAGTCTGAATGGGGGTCGCCTCACACAGGAGCTTCTGCACCGTGCAGCTGGACAACAATAAACACGTTTAGCAGTCAGGATCCAGCAGCACGCCTCGTCCAGGTGACATTTAAATTCCTGCGCAGACACACGCACGCGCACAGATACGTGCGCGGAAGTGTAGGACAAACACGTCCGCCTACAGACTTGTTGATGCCATGGGTGGACGCTCCGTGTGACGCATAACTGCGCATGTTCAGTAAACAGTGTCAGAGTCCCGCTAGCTGCAGGAAAGGCTAATAAAAATACAATTAAAAAAAAAAAAAAAAGGTGACATGTCAGCATTTCAGTGCAGATTAGAGTTAAATGATTACATGTTAACTACTTAAATACTACCAGATGAACGATGGGGAGGAAAAGAGCTGCTTTTATTAATTAAAACGAATGTAACCGCGTCCACCGGTGTCACGACACACGCGCACGCGCACACAGAGCACAAGGTTTTTTTTATATTCGTCAGCAGAATAACTGCAGTGCAAGGGCAGCAATGTCACAATCCTGGGCCGTCAGGAAACGTAAACTACTGCACATCTGGAGGAAATCATGGAATGACTCAGCCGGAGAGAGATGGTGAAACACCGCAGGCCTGCGCACAAAGGCCAAACACGGCCAGGCGAGGAGGAAAGTTACCCTGCACTTAAAGCTAGGATGCAAAGATACACAGGCACGTGCAGGGGAAACAATAAAGCACAATTAAAAAACACTAATCAAATATTGTCTCAAGGTGGAAAACACAAAGAGAGAAGATGTTTAACAGCCAGCAGAGAGCTTTACGCGGCACAGATCCACGTTGGTTGTTCTCCAGACAGCTGAGGCAGGAGAGGAATTAAACCTGGAATGAAGCTTCACCTCCCACGGGGATGCGGGTGAGGAGAGTTATATTATGGAGAACAGCTCATAGGTTCAGGCTGCAGAGCTCCAACCCCGCAGCTGCGTATTATTGCGACGAGCCTCGAACCCCCGACATGAGCACAAACACGGACCAGCTGTGAATCCTCGCTCCTTAATTAACGCGCGCATGCAACATGTTACCTGTGTGAAAGCGCGCAGTGAGCTGTTGATACCCCGCTGTCGAGAAACACAGGTCTTCTGTTTGCTGCTCCGCTGCGTGAAGCCTCTGCGGCTCCAGCGAAGGGAAGAAAAAAATGAAAACGAGTAAAAAAAAAAAACTGGAGCCCAGCTCTCGGAAAAACGAGCAAAAGGAGTCAGATGTTTTCCGCTAAACGCCGCGGACAGAAAGGAGAGACGCGGCAGAGAGACTGGCCCGGTTACGCTGACTGACAGACGGAGCGCGCTGCTCGCGGCCGAGAGAGGGAGAGGGGGCGGGTCTTACGCGGAGGAGAAGACGCGGCCGTCACGCGGCTTTAAGTAGTGCAGGAAATAAAAAAAATAAAAAGATGATGCGTAGAATAATGTTGGAAAACGTTCGGGTGTCATCATCAAGACAGAGTCTTATTAATAAAAAATTTAAAATGAATTATTATTTAAAAAAAAGATGCATAGAAGAGATAAATGTATGGAAGACCGTTTTCACACCTGTGATAAAACAATTAAGATCCTGTAAGTCATAATTATGAGATGGTCTCTCATAATTATGATTTGTAAGATACTAAGTGAAAATTTTGAGATAGTTAGTATCTTATAATTTCCGCTTAGTTTCTCATAATTATAAGATATTATCTCATAATTATGAGATACTAAGTAGAAATGATGAAATAGTTAAGTCATAATTATGAGATACAAAAAAAAGCTTTCTAATTATTATTTTAATTATCACTTACAGGATCATAATTTTTAATCACATTGCGGAAACGGGCTTCCATACTTTTGGCATCGCAAATTTAAAGCAGCAATAATACTTTTTAAAATATTCTTTTTATAAAAACAGATCAAATGACTGTGTATCACACAGGTTGTCAGCCTCGTTGAAGCGTTATAGCTTCTTTCAGCTTGTTGTTGTGTTTTTTTTGGCGCCTGCAACTGCAGCGCTTCTGTATTTCATAAATATGACTTTTGGTTTATTTCCCCCCAACATTAGCGATGCCAAAAGGGAGTCGCACGCAAACACAGATCTGAGTTGGTGGAGAACAAAACATTGTTATCAGTGAGAAGTTGTGAGTGAGTGTTGGTGGTTGTGAGTGCTATGTGCCGCTCCGTTGTTTGCTTCATGTGTAAAACTAGTGTGCTGCTTCAACTTAAAGGTGCAGTGTGCAGCATTTGGCAGCTGAGGTTGCAGATTGCAACCAACTGAAATCGCTCCCGTGTGCAAAGCGTGGAGGAGAACGGCTCCTATCCAGAGCTGGTGTTCGCTTTGTCCCTCCCGGGCTACTGTAGAAACATGGAGGACGGCTCGGTGAAGAGAACCGGTCTGTATGTAAAAGACTCATTCTCACAAAAATACAACCATCAGGTGATTGTACACCGAATAAAACTTTCTTGTGAGTGTTTTTGGTCCGTTTCTGCCAACAGCGCCCCCAAAATGCACGCTGTTCCTTTAAGAAGGTGAAGCACTGACGTTGTCTTAACAGCTTCTTCCTGCTGCTGGCCAAAAAAATAAGTAATTGGAGCTTTAATGTTCCAGTACATTGACCTCCCAAGTGAGTCCCTGCTCCCTAGACTTTAGATAATGTCTACAAATAGGCACCGCTACAAGCTTTTTATTGTTTTTCCAAACAGTATACATTTCACTAAAGGGAGAGATGGAGCCAGGGTTCCTGGCTGCTCAACATTTTGTCAGAAGTTGCCTCTAACGTTGCTGTGAAACTATGAACCCAAATTTAAAAGCGTATTCATATCACCTTCTCACTTTGTATGGCATCACTACATAGAAGGAGTGAGAGGGAAGAAGAGAACACTGCTACACTGTTGCCAACGCAGCACTTTATTTTTTTGAAAGACCAGCCGGCGCTTCATTTCCTCTGCCATGCACTCTGTGTTATTGCAATTACCGTCAACCGAGGGCTGCAAAGGGGACGTCACCCTCAGCACAAATGTCTATTTTGCTTTTGGGTTCCGAACAGAGGTCCAGCCGTGTAATGACAGTTTTTATATTTACTGTTTGGACTCATTCCCACAGAGAAAACCCTCAAGTCGCACAGGAAGTGTTTTGTTTCCGTGTTTGCAGAAGCATTACTGTGTGTTTGTGTGGGATAATTAAGGGACGAAGCAGGTTGTTAGTAGATGCAGGGATGGCCACCGTTCCTTGGGAAAATAAAGTCAAACATCACACATATAGGACACGTTCTTCAGATCGGCTGAGATGATGTCAGAGAGGTCGCTTTCACTTCTGTAAATAGTTTCGAGCCATCGGCTGACATGAACTTTAATTTAACACATCAGAGCATTCACAAAAGCCTCAGCTGATGTGCTAACAGCACAACTGGCTGGTGTTAATGTTACTGGTGGCACTGGGTTGTTGCAGGACTCACTCACCGCTTATTGAAGAGCTCGTAGGAACCACCTGGTCTCAGTTTAAAAGGTGAACATCATTACTGTGATTGCTCATAGAAAACACGTCAAACTCACCTGTGCACGGTCTTCTGAGGCACTTCTCATGCTGCACTTTATATATATACACACACACACACATGGCAACAACAGGCATGGAGAGGAATCCTCATTGGTTTTCTGTGTTTTTTTGTGAGGAGTGACAAATGTTTGCATGTGCACATGTTGTCATACAGGGGGGTCTGGTCTGGTCTGGACTGGTCTGGACTGGACTGGTCTGGACTGGTCTGGTCTGGTCCTGGTCCTGGTTATGGACTGGTCTGGTCTAGTCTAGTCTGGTCTAGTCCTGGTCTGGTCCTGGTCCTGGTTATGGTCTGGTCTGGTCCTGGTTATGGTCTGGTTATGGTTATGGTCTGGTCTGGTCCTGGTTATGGACTGGTCTGGTCTAGTCTGGTCTGGTCTGGTCCTGGTCCTGGTTATGGTCTGGTCTGGTCCTGGTTATGGTCTGGTCTGGTCCTGGTTATGGTCTGGTCTGGTCCTAGTCCTGGTCTGGTCTGGTCCTGGTTATGGACTGGTCTGGTTTGGTCCTGGTCCTGGTCTGGTCCTGGACTGGTTATGGTCTGGTCCTGGTTATGGTCTGGTCTGGTCCTGGTTATGGACTGGTCCTGGTTATGGTCTGGTCCTGGTTATGGTCTGGTCCTGGTTATGGTCTGGTCTGGTCCTGGTTATGGTCTAGTCTGGTCCTGGTTATGGTCTGGTCTGGTCCTGGTTATGGTCTGGTCTGGTCCTGGTTATGTCCTGGTTATGGTCTGGTCCTGGTCCTGGTTATGGTCTGGTCTGGTCCTGGTTATGTCCTGGTTATGGTCTGGTCCTGGTCCTGGTTATGGTCTGGTCTGGTCCTGGTTATGTCCTGGTTATGGTCTGGTCTGGTCCTGGTTATGGTCTGGTCTGGTCTTGTCACCGTCTCGATGTACCCTGGTCTTGGTTTCGGTGGTCTTGCTTGGCAGTAAGCTTTAGTAAGCTGAGCAGCGGCAGAAAGGGACAGAGGAAGGACGAGCTTCCTGCCTTTGCATCCTGTGTTCTGCTGACTGAGGCGACTTTTTAGGAGACGAGCTCCTCACAAGCCAGATAACCGACGAGCTGAGCGTCTGTTTTCCCCTTCAGCCGCCGAGCACTGGCATGAATCCTTTTCATAACCTCTGATTACACATTTAAAATCATCAGACTCGCTTAGATTTGCAGAACCCAAGAAGAGAAATCCACGTATCTGCAGCGATGTCGCTGCGTTTGGCCTTTGCCATTCATACTGTGCCGTGAGCCTTTTTACACATCATAGCAACAATATGCGAACACTGCATATGATAAATACAAGGGAGCCTTTCTCGTCAATGACGTCTCTGGTCCTGCATCACCGCCCGATGACGAGAGGTTAAAAGGATGGTTTCCTTTTCTTTGAAATGTGATTCATTGACAGTTTAGATGGGTGCAACCGCCCACTTGCACACAGGAGGACATGTTGGATGCTACTTGTGCTACTCGTGTAAAACCACCTCAGAGCTTGTTTTCCAGAAACAGACTACAGGCGGCACAAGTCAGCACGTGCACGTTAGAGGGTTTACTTTTGTGATAGAACGCTGACAGAGGCTAACTAGCTCCTTCCCTCCGTGTATTACAGGAAGGCCGCTATCCAAACATGCAGCATTATAGGGCGTGAATCCTGGAGCCCGGCTGCCAGCACAACCAGAGCCTCATAGCCACTTATCTCCAGTCCATAATTGAGGTAGTCTTAGATGTTATCCTCTCTGTTCCTTTAACTCCCGACTGGCTTCACTGCTCTTGACCCTTCCAGCATTAATCAGCGGGGCAAGAGCAGGAAGCAGCGTCATCACATTCTGCCAGGCACATGATGACAGTCTATGTCATGGGTACATTAACCGTAAAGCCTAGGCTGTCCCACAAGTGTTTCCACACAGCTCCAAGTTACAACCCTCCCTTACCCTCAAAAAAACAAAACAGGAAGTCTTTCTACTCAGGAGAAATATTGGCCAAGCACCTCACCTACCCTCTGGTTTCCTGAGAAAGCCGAGAGGAAACTGCCGAACGTTGTAAAAGCGGTGACCTCAGCACATATTTGTGCCTCTCCGGCGTGCCGTGACGCCCCGGCCCTCCCTGCTCGCAGATACACGGAGAGAACCGGGACAGGGCCGGCCCCAGATTGACTTTGGACACTTGGGGGAATAGTGTGTTTATTCAAGTCAGCAGAAAGTACCTGTCAGCAGGCTGGATGCTACGGAATGTAGCGCCAGTCGTCCTCTCAGACGGATAAGAGCAGATGAGTTGCTGCCATGAATAATGATTCACCGGATCATGAACGATTAGCTCATTCGATCATAATTCTAATAAATCCACTTCTTAAATTCCCTGCTATTTTTTGTTTTTGGTCATCTACACACACACTGCACTCCCTCCTTCTGCAGAACGGAGTAGTGCAGAGTCAGCAGAAGCCTCTCAGATCACATGACAGATCATTAGGTGCAGCCGGCTAAAGCTTCCTGTGCGTTGTGCAAGGCTTGTTTTGATATTATTTATTAAAGGGAACAGTGTCTGGCTTGTCAGAGAGAGAAGTTAGTGCAAGTGCATTTTGAATAACTGGTCATAGTCTCCATGTTGCTGTGTTATGTGGGCCTGCACATAATCACTGAGTGAACCTCAGCAAGGACACAACTTCTGCTCCACGTTGCCACCTGGTGGACAAAGAGTTGCACTTCAGAAACTGTGCAGTCGGACTCTAATTCGTCAGTTTCCCAATGTTGTTCCCCCACAGTGACCTAAATGTACCAGGACGTCAGCCTCTTTCAATATTTACTCTGCTTTCTGTGAACCTGCCTGAATGATTGCATAAAACTGAAAAAGCAGAAATGAACCAAATGGACTTTATTCTACTTTTGTTTTTAGTATTTTGAGAATGTTTCTCATTCTCAAAATACTAAAAACAAAAGTATAATGAAGTCCATTTGGCCTTGTGCATGAACAACAGTGTGGACTTGATGCTCTGAAAGAAAGGCCAGCAGCTGTTTCACCCAGTGCATGCTGGGATAGTTTCCAGCTTCACATTTACAATATGATGTACTTCCAGGTATTACATTGCCCATCAATACTTGTTTTATACATTCAAGTCTTATATCATGTGGTTATAAGCAACTGAATTAATAATTATAATTATGAATAACTTCTGAAATATATCATGAACTGAACTAGATGGAATGCTTAATATTAATTAATATATTACATTTATATTCATTTGTTCCACATATTCAGTTTGATCCCAGATCTAAGACCTTTGTTTATTCATTTTTAAGTTTGATTAGTTTTGTCATATTTATTTTGCTGTAAGTATCAAAATTGCATCAGTCAACTAAAAACTTTTATATGTATTATAATATATGTTTTCCAAAAGTATCTGTTATAAAGTTGTGCACGTCTGAGTGTGAGTTTATTTGTTTTATTAGCTTTTCATCGATCATGCTGTATTTCAACTCATGGATAAGCACATAATTAGAACAGTTAACAGCAACAGAAGGAAGAATAAATTAATCTTACTTGTGTTTTTGGAGAGGCTTTGCTTCCAATGTGAAGAACACAACATTCTGACTGGATGAGTAAGATGTTTTAATCAAACAAACACTTTAAACCTTGGTAAACTCTGGAGTTTCCGAGCTCTGAATCGATGCGCTTTCACCTGGAATCCTTATTGACTTTGACGCGGTCCTCTTGCAGTCGAACACTCATTGACAGAGATTTGTTGTAAAAAGACACAACAGACACACACGGCAGCGTTTGTCTCTGGAGTTCATCATGAGGACCGACGCTGCTCTCCGGCTGGCCTTCTGCAGCCTCTGTCTCACCGCGACGCTGCTGGGGAAGGGAATGTATGTACAATACTATATTTCATTTAGGCAACAGCAAGGGGCTTGTTTTTTATTCACTCACTGAGGATTTGGTGCTTTTTTTAAAAAGTTGCATCACTTTAATATATAAATGTGCTTTTCAGGGGAGTGGAACTTGCAGATCCTCCGGCTGTGAACTGTGTTTTCAGCCGCTGGTCAGAGTGGAGCTCTTGTGACGCCTGCATGAATATCAGAGTGAGTCCATGAAAACTGTAGTGAGTGACCACAAAACCCAACAATCCAGGACTGGTGAGCATGAGGAGAGCTGCAGGGAGTACAGGTCGTAAGTTTGTAGGATCTAGAAAACAGAAATAAAGCTTATTAACTTTAATTATTTACTTATTTCATCTATTTGAAAAATCTAAAATGTTGATGCTTCAACAACTGGGTAATTGAGAAAGCTAAATCTAATCATAAAGGATAAAAGAGACTTCAGTCACACTACATTTATTAAATTAGACTGTAAATCCATAAAGATGGCATCTAAATGTTATTTTGACAACCGGCCTAAAAGTACAATTGAGTTTTTCCCAAGTTTGGCAAGACTTTACCATGTAAACGTGTTTTCTCAGCTTCTCTGTGTCTCTGTGTCTCTGCCTTCGACGCTCAGTAAAAGTGAGGTGTCATGTGATCCTCAGAGGCGTTCCCGGAGTGTGGAAGTGTTCGGCCAGTTTGGGGGCGAGTCGTGCCGGGGCTCGCTGGGGGACCGGGAGTTCTGCCAGACGGATGCTCCATGCCAGCCGCCGCCTCGCCCTCAGTGCTCCGACTCAGAGTTCCAGTGCCAGTCAGGTACTTCAGCGTCTGCTGGGAATACACCCACAATAACACTGTGTTTCTTATTGTGCCTTCTTACCTGTTATGGTCACTTTGGGCTCATTTATGTTTCGTTTTTTGTTCCTTTAACTCCTGTACAGCACTTTGTGACCTCTCTGATATAAGTGCGATATAAATATACGTTACTTACTTAGTTACTTACTTAATACGTTGAAAAAACAACCTTTATCCACACAGTGTGTTTCTGCACTAAAAGGTCGGGCTTGATAATCAACCCACCTTTTTTTAGGCCCTTTCCTCGAAAATGTCATCCCCAAACTAAAAAGGGTGTATCTCTGCAACCACTAGGGCTATTTGAATAATGTTGGTGTTATAATAAAAGTGAGATTTAGTTCAGATGTGTAAATATCAGTATATATGTTACTGGTTAAGAGTAAATGAAGATGACACAGAAAAAAATTAAAAGGTTTCAGGTCCGTCTATAAAAAAAATCACTTTCAGGATGATTATCATAATGATAATGATAATATTATGATAAGGTCCAACTCTAACCCAAATCATAGCTCAATATGTGAACATTCTCTAACCCAAATCATAGCTCAATATGTGAACATTCTCTAACCCAAATCATAGCTCAATATGTGAACATTCTCTAACCCAAATCATAGCTCAATATGTGAACATTCTCTAACCCAAATCATAACTCAATATGTGAACATTCTCTAACCCAAATCATAACTCAATATGTGAACATTCTCTAACCCAAATCATAACTCAATATGTGAACATTCTCTCTGCAAAGGTTGACTTTGATAAAGTGAAGCAGAACAAAGTTAGAGAGGGTTTAGAACAGAGAACATTCAGGCGAGGACTCCAAAATTTGCATTGGGGCACATTTTCGCACATCTGTGACATTTGAATTTTCTCATGTACCAAACCATATATTTCACTTGTATATTACTTATGGTGTTCAATACATCCAAATACAGCAGTTTGATGCTTTTTTTTCTTCATAAAACAAGCTATGATTTACAGTTTTATATCAAAATCTCTGTCTGCCCCTGTCTTTTATGGGTCAATAACTTTGGTCTTCACGCAGGTTCTTGCACCAAGATGAGGTTAAAGTGCAACGGGGACTACGACTGTGAGGACGGATCCGATGAAGACTGCGATCCTCTTCATGGGCCGTGCGGTTCGGTTTTCCTGGATAACAATGAACAAGGCCGGACGGCAGGATACGGGTGAGGATGAGTTATTAAAGACACAATCCAGTTGGGGTCAAAGAGTCAGAATATGAAATGGAGGCTTTGTCACAGCGGGACACACTGTGACCGACATTCATCACGGCAGCACCTTCAGAGGACATGCTTTCTTAGTTTATCTCAGATTTAGTTTTTTATTACAAAATAATCTGTTCTGAATAATAGTCTGAAGAATACTTTGACATTTTGGGAACTGCGCTTAACCCTTTAAGCCCACACCCTAACCCTAATAACCCTAACCCCTAATCCTATTTATTGTTTGAGTTGTGTTTAGAGGTTGCACATGGGGATTATACATTATTGTAGCCCTGATTTTTATGTTTAATTTGATACCTAACATGTTTTTTTTTTGGCGAGGGGGGATTTATACCATGATTTCTTCTTGATTTTCCTGAGTTAGATAAGAACATCAACACTCACGTCTGAAGCCACAAATACTCTTCAAACCTTTGAATTTTAGTAAGTATAATACTGCATATCGTCTTAAAAGTGGCCTCCGTGTCTTTGCACCAGGATCAACATCTTGGGTTCGGATCCTCGCATTAATCCGTTCAACAACGACTTCTTCAACGGGAGGTGCACGCGGTTGAGGAACCCGTACACTCTGAAGAACGACCGGCTTCCCTGGAACGTCGGCGTGCTCAATTATCAGGTCGGACCTCTACCCATCCATCTCTGTCCCGATTTGTGTGTAAAATGATGGCGGACACGCAGTAATGATGACGCTCCCTGTGCTTCCAGACTAAAGTGGAGGAAACCACCTCCAGAGAGATCTATGAAGACAAACACAGCCTCATGAAGGAGCTGATGAAGGATTCCAGCGTTAAAGTCGACGTCGGACTTTCCTTCAAGTTCACCAACAGTGAGCCGCCCATGGCCGACTCGGCCAACCAGTCTTCAGAAATTAAGTTGAACTTTGAAACAGAGAAGAAAACAATGATTAAGGAGGTCTCAGAGTACTCCATTGATAAGGTAAAAACAACAACAGCAACATGGTGTCCGTCTCAAATGAGTCTGCACTGACTAATACCTCTACACCCGCAGAACAAGAGCTTCATGCGGGTGAAGGGCACGGTGCAGCTGAGCGTCTACAGGATGCGCTCTCGGGAACTCAAAATGACCGACGAATTCCTGGAGCACATCACATATTTGCCCGTGGAGTACGAGAAGGGGATTTATTTCGCCTTCCTGGAGGACTACGGGACCCACTACACCAAAAACGGGAGGACCGGCGGCGAATACGAGCTGGTCTACGTCCTCAACCAGGACGCCATCAAGGCCAAAAGTACGTGTTCGCGGTCTCTCTTTTCAAACTACTCGCTCTGAAGTCGCCCTCATCATCTTCTCCACTTCATGACAGATCTGACGGAGAGGAAGATTCAAGACTGCGTCAAGATCGGCATCACGGCGGACTTCGGAAGCTCCGGCTTGACCGAGGGACACGCGAAACGGGACGGATGCGATAACGTGAACGACATTGACGAAGGTGTGCTTTCTCTGTTTTTACCCGATCAGTCATCTTGATACAATACTCACATGCCAGATGTCCGTAGACTAGTTATTGGTTGGGATCAATCCACTTTAGCACTTACTGGCCATGAGAAGATTCCTTTGTTGCAATTTCATTCTGAAGTTCAGACAAAGCTGCACGAGGCTCGTTAAAAAGTCTAGGTTTTTTTTCGTAAGTTTTCTTCCGTAGGTTACTTTTGTAGGTCGTTTTTTTCGTAGGTTGTTTTCCGTAGATATTTTTCATAGTTTTTTTTCCGAAGGTTGTCTTTCGTATCTTGTTTTTTGTAAAAAAAGAAATCGTACTTTTTTTTCGTAGTTTTTTTCCGTAGATTGTTTGTCGTAGCTTTTTTTCGTAGTTTTCTTTTCGCAGTTTTTTTCCGTAGTTTTTTTCCATACGTTTTTTTTCAAAGGTTGTCTTTTGTATCTTGTTTTTTGTAGGTTTATTTTCCGTAGGGTTTTTTCCGTAGATCTGTAGGTTGTCTTTCGTTTGTTTTTCGAACCTTTTTTCCGTAGGTTTTTTTTCCGTAGGTTGTCTTTCGTAGGTTTTTTTTCCGTAGGTTTGTAGGTTGTCTTTCGTTTGTTTTTTTCGTTTGTTTTTTTCGTTTCTTTCGTTTTTTGTGGGTTTTTTTCCGAAGGTTGTCTTTTGTAGTTTTTTTTTCATAGGTTTTTTTCAGTTTTTTTTCGTAGGTTTTTTTTTGTAGGTTTTTTTTCGAAGGTTGTCTTTTGTAGGTTGTCTTTCGTATTTTGTTTTTTGTAGGTTTATTTTCCGTAGGGTTTTTTCCGTAGATCTGTAGGTTGTCTTTCGTTTGTTTTTCAAACCTTTTTTTCGGTTGTATTTCGTAGGGTTTTTTTCCATAGGTTTTTTCCGTAAGTTTTTTTCCGTAGGTTGTTTTTCGTAGGTTGTCTTTCGTAGTTTTTTTTTTTCGTAGGTTTTTTCCCGTAGAAATCTACAGGTAGGTTGTCTTTCGTTTGTTTTTTTTGTTTGTTTTTCGTAGGTTGTTGTTCATAGGTAGTTTTTAGTAGTTCTTTTTCGTAGGTTTTTTTCCGTAGGTTTTTCTTTTCTTTTTTTTCGGTTGTATTTCGGAGTTTTTTTTTTTCTTAGGCTTTTTCCGTAGGTTACTTTTCATAGGTTGTTTTTCGTAGGTTGTCTTTCGTAGGGTTTTTTTTGTTGTTTTTCGTAGGTTGTCTTTCGTAGGATGTTTTTTGTAGGTTTAGCTCAAATGCCAGACGAGACCAGCCTGAATTATGGAAGATTGCATTAAGATAGACTTGCAAAAAAAAGTGCAACCATTTGGCCCAGATACAGAGTAGTAGGCGTGAGGTTTCCAGCGACGTATCCGTGTGTAAAGTCCCTAAAGGTTTCCCTCTGCTGCTTCACAGCTAACGTTCACGGCAAAGCGACGGTGGACAAGGTGATGACATCAGTCAAAGGAGGCACTCTGGAGAGCGCTGCTGCCATGCGGGCCAAACTGAATAAGGACGGAGTGATGGACATCACCACGTATCAGAACTGGGCCCGGACCGTCGCGGACGCCCCCGCGCTGCTCTACAGTGAGGTAGACCGCGAAGCATCTTTTCTTTCGTCTTGCGCCTCCATGAGGTTCACATTTGATGCTTTTAGTGAAACTTCTCAACATCTATTGGATGGAGGGCCATCACATTTGGTGCAGACATGAATTTGCACCTTTAGTTGATGATTTCTTAATACGTCGGTGTCCAAAACTTTGGTTTATAACCAAATATCTGCAAAACTGATAACACTGCAAGCACCCTCAGCTTTACTTTCTCTTCACTGTGAATTAGCAAATACTAACACTTTAACACACAAAATAAAGGTTAACAGGTTAGACCTGCTGAACATTAGCCTATTAGCATTGTCATTTAACTCAAGTGCAGCTTCACAAAGCCACTATCGCTGTAGCCTCTTTTTATAAGATATGAGATGAAATATCATATTCCAGCAGGTGTAATGGTGTTTGTTATTTTGTTTTCTTCCTGACAGCCGGAGCCCATCTACATGTTGATTCCATTTGACATGCCAGACGCTAGCTCCAGGATATCCAACCTGATGCAGGCCACGGCGAACTACGTGGCGGAGTACAACGTGTGCAAGTGCAGGCCGTGTCATAACGGAGGAAGTCTGGCTCTGCTGGACGGGAAGTGCATGTGTTTGTGCCCACACCTGTACGAGGGCATGGCCTGCCAGAACCACAAGGGCGATAAAGCTCAGAACCCAGGTGGGAGTAAACGCATCAACACATGGAGTATCCCAACATACCAGCAAGGCCTTTCCTTTCACGTTAACTCTTGTCTTTTGACAATGTGTTGCAGGTACAAGACCCACAGTCCACCAGGAAGGAAACTGGGCCTGCTGGTCCAGCTGGTCCAGCTGTAGCAGAGCCAAACGCACCAGAACCCGCGGCTGCAACACTGTTGGGCTCCCGGGGGCCGAGTGCAGAGGAGACACCAGCAGTGAAGAGCACTGCTACGAGGATGTATCTCTGACACACACACACACACACACACAAAGATAGAACTCAAAAGATTTAATGTCATGCACATCTTTGGAGAACAGAGCCATCTTGAGGTCAGGAATAGACAATGCAGTTTTTTCATGTGTAGATAGTTTTTCTTCTTCATTTTTCTGTGATTTAAATGGATGAAGCTTGAGAATAAAATATCAACTCAACTGTATATCTGTACACGTGTGGATTTAGCAATAATAAGATTTGGAAAACTTTGAAAAAAATTGCACTGCTACAAAACAAGTATCATGCATTATGTGAATAATTTAAATAAAGATGTGTTGGCAGAGTCCCTTAATGCTCTACTTTGGTGTTTGCATTACATCAACACAGCAGGATGAAGTGCCTGAGCTCTGTAAGTTAATAGACTTTCCCGAGGAGCACCCATTTATAGTTCCGGAAGATACCAACTGGAGGAAACAATGGATTTATAATTGACTTTATTATAGGATGTATAAATAGGAGTACATTAATATGGATATTTTTGGCGTTGGAAAAGTCATGTAAATATTTCGTGCACATATTTTGTTATAGATAGGCTGACCTGTAGATGGTAGGTCTGGTCTAATTAGAGTTAACAGCTCTCACCTGCTCATTGCTGCGTCACCTAATCAGCTCATCCTGTGCACCTGTTGGCCACGCCCATCGCCAGCTCCATCACGGTTAAACATGAGCTATAATTCGGTTTGGTTGAATCTAACGAACAATCTTTTGGTCTCAATAGTCTATTGTTTGTTTACAAGTAACGTTAAATCTGTTTTATTCTTACAATTACATTTTAATTTAACTTTATCCATATTATACAGACTGATTATGCTCTCTATCAATGTGCATTATAACCTACCATTTTAATGAAGGGACATCTGAGGAAACCCGGGCCCGTATAGAATGAGAAGCTTGTAAATAAATGTCATGTTTGAATTTCAACCCAGGTTACTCATTTTTGAACGCAATTGTGTATACAATTACAAAGTCCTATTGTTTACAGATATTTATCTACAGCCAGGCAGTTACATTTAAATTAGACGGTGCAACATGATAGGAGAATTAAATGTGGACTCCTAAATATTAGATCTCTGTCTTCTAAAGCTGTATTAGTAAATGCGTGAATATCAGATCATGATATTGATGTGTTGTGTCTTACTGAAACCTGGCTGAGACGTGAGGAATGTGTCAGCCTAAATGCATCTACTCCTCCAAGTCATGTTAAAGAACCCTGGTTTTAATGGTTCTTTGTGGAACAACAAATGGTGCCTTATAAAAACATTTTTTGAAGGTTCTTTGTGGAACCATTATAAGTTCTTTCAAGGACTATTTAAGGAAATTAATATTTAAAGAACCCTGGTTTGAAAGGTTCTTTGAGGAACCAGAAATGGTGCCTTAAAAAAATATTTTCTGATGGTTCTTTGAGGCACCATTATAGGTTCTTTGAAGAACTATTTAAGGAAATGGTTCTTTAAAGAACCCTGGTTTGAAACGTTCTTTCTGCAACCAGAAATTATGTCTTAAAAAACAATTTTTTGACGATTCTTTGAGGCACCATTATAGGTTCTTTGACGAACTATTTAAGGGGAAATGGTTCTTTAAAGAACCCTGGTTTGAAAGGTTCTTTGTGCAACCAGAAATGGTTCTTCTACGGCATCACTCTGAAGAACCATTTTCGGTTCCAGATGGCATAGTCAACATAACACCGATATGTTAAAATTGTCACGTGCAGCGTCGGCATATATTGTGTTGACTGTGCCATTAACTATGTTATTATATTTAATATATTGAAATAAAGCAAAAGTATCAGAAAAGATCAAATGACGGCTAGCTGACTTAGCATGCTACTCATAAACGTCTTTGACAATAACAGCAACAATGTAACCTCTTACTAAAAAGATTAAACAACATTATCACCGTTAATGTTATGGAGCTTTTCTTTAAATTAATTCTTGCAAAATCTTACACGTTGCACCTTTTAAATCATTACTCTGTCTAACTTTTAGCTCCAGAAACAACACATTTGTTGCGTTAAAATAGTGTTGGCCGAAGTGTGTATTAACGGGCTAATAACTCATCTTTAAAGGGCACCAACACATTCCAGCTGGCGCTGCAAACGAGAACCAGATGAGCAGAAGAGGCGGAGAGAGAACCTGCAGCTGAAGGCGCTGCACACAAACAGAAAGAGACGCACTATATGTGTGCGTTGTGTTCGCACATGTCCATGAACTCATACATGTTAGGATGCTTTTGCATCAGGTGTTGTATTTGGGGAGAAAATCTAACACAAACCATGTCCAGTATATACAATATTTGACATGTGTGCATGTGTGATTTTACATGGAGAGACAGTAGAAGCACAGGTACACATGATAAAACGTCTGCTGAGAAAAAGAGTCCATAAAAATCACTGCATGCTTTCATGCTCGTGGATTTGCTTTTGCAACGAGCAGAAAGGATCATAGTAGCTCAGCCCCACAGCCTTTGATTTCCATGTTTGCTCATGGATTTAGTCCTTTAGCGGCTCCTCGTGCCAGAGGAGGCCTCGCTGAACACACAGCAGCCAGCGCAGCGATACCATCTAGGAATGTGCACAGACCTGGAGAAAAATGGACATTTGCTCATAGAAAACGTGTTTATTTGGGCACTTGTTCCCAATCCCTACAGATCCAGATTAAATGTGTCCAACACTGGACTGATTTTGAGCCCTAGATGTTATTTAAAAACCCTTTCCAGTTTTCAATAAAGGAAACAGAGCACATATATGTAGTTTAGGACTTTGAGAATGTGATCTGAGCAGCTACTTTTGTGAATATTGCCTCCTGTCATCGCTAAAATAGAGAGGAGTTTAAGTCTGTGTGTGTGTGTGTGTGTGTGTGTGTGTGTGTGTGTGTGTGTGTGTGGAGGGGGGGGGGGTGAATGCATACTTGAGAGGTAACCACTGGGGGTGGTACCCTCTGGCCTTTACGATGTCAGCATAATGGAGTAAAACTTTGGGACCTTATTGAGCTCCGGGGAGACCCCATTCACTCCGGACAGCAACCCGGCCTCAAGCCATTATCTTAGTCTAAAATGTTTTGTTCTTTCTTCAGCCTCCAACAGAACAGTTAGCACAAAATAATGAACCCCTCTTCATCGATAGACTGCCCAATTCTGCCCTATTTTGTACTAATATGTATTCATACTAAAAAAAACTAGAGGAGAGATCTTAGATGAGAGAAAACCTGATTAGGTTATTTGTCAAATATACTTAATTATGTGGAAGAAACGCACATTTCCTAATCTGAGAAAATGCATCTCAAAACCAATTCTGACGAGATTATTTTTTGTAAATTAATGTGCTGGGGTGAAAACATGCCAAACGTTCAGCTCGATGCCAATAAAAACATAATAAAAACATAATAAAAACATGTTCCAGATGCTTTTCAAGGCGCAAACACGTCCAGAGAACGAAAATAAATATGTTGGCCAACAGAGAAGTTCATTTTTTTGTATTTTGTATTTGTTTATTTTGCAGGGACAATGCACACTAATCAACAGTACAACTGTAAGTGAGCCAGAGTTAGCCAGAAAGGCTAATTTTCATCTGCTGTCCATGGCCAGATGTTTTTATGGCAGCCTGAAATTACAAAATTTCCAATAACATAATGCAACTATAAGATTCATTGATAGAGAAAACTAATTCACATCACAGCAAAATAAAAGTGTACCTACAGTATAAGCACATATACAACACTGGAGGCACATAGAATACACACACACACACACACACACACACACACACACACACACACACACACACACACACACACATAATTGTACTTCATAACAACTTAAACCCAGAGTTATTTACTCCGCATCGTGTTTCCCACTAGAGAGTGAATTTAAGGCTGCTTTTCAAAATGAGACCCTTTTGTCGTCTCGTCTCATAAACACATAGTCCTCGCCTTCAATGGAGGAGAGGTGAGGGATATTTTTTTGAACAAAAGCCCTTAGAAGGGTGTGAAAGGAGCCCCCTCCTCTGCTAAACGCCCGGACGCGGTCGGAGGCGGCCCCCTCCCCACTTCCCCGGGTCACTAAAGGCATTGAAGTTCCAGAGGGCTGCTACGGCAGATTACTCCACACAGCTGTCCCAGCACCGTGGAAATGAAGTTATGCCCCT
Organism: Taurulus bubalis; assembly: GCF_910589615.1. Taxonomy (NCBI): domain Eukaryota; kingdom Metazoa; phylum Chordata; class Actinopteri; order Perciformes; family Cottidae; genus Taurulus; species Taurulus bubalis. Next base: position 20,312,154 of record NC_136607.1, read on the forward strand.
TGTCAGCTATGTTTTGTGGATCCCCCCTTCTCCCACCCCCCCTCCCGTCCCCCTCTCCACCATGTGCTCTGTGGCTGCAGGAGGGAATCAGGGGAGGCCACGAGAGGACAATCCCTCCGGCCGATAGAGGAAACCCACCGATTGGTTGATTAAATATTCCCTCTGTGCATCATTATCCTCTGACATTCAACCCAAGTGCAGCGCCTCTCTCTCCCGGGCCGGTCCCCTCCCCCACGAGCCCTCCATCATAAATCAACCCCTCCTCCACCTTTCCCACCTCTCTCTCTCTAAAAGCTCAGGGTGCTGCCTTCCTCAAGTCCACCCCTCCCAAACGTCCAATTACCGTGGGTCACTGGAGGTTTTCTCAGTTTACTTTTCAGCAAAGTTTGTTTATTGTTCGTCAAAACTGAACTGTAACCCAAATCTCTCGATGTGTTAAAGTTTTGAAATAGTATGGACGAACATAATCTTCACTTATAGAAGATACAAGTTGTAAAACTCACCTTTGCTTAATTCAATACACTCAGAAGTGTTTTCTAAGTTAACGCCGATGACTAGATCAGTGTGTTTCAACTTTTTACGATAGAAAAATCTCTCGGTAATTATTTGCGCTGCCTTCTGTATTTCCTTGCTAGGCCAGACACTATATTGAGGCTCAGACACTCAATGGCAAATTATTTGCGGCAACTAAATCATATTTTTTGGGACCGATTAAGTGAAATTGGACATTTTCACCTCGGCACAGCTGACGATCTCTCACGGCACAGCGGTGGTTGAAAATCACCGGACTAGACGAACCATTTGGTTTATAGAATAACTTTTTTTTTTAAAAAGAGGAAGATGTTTATGAGAAGTTCGGTGAGACTGAGGGGAAGTCTTCAAATTGTTTGCTTCATCCGACCAAAAGTTAAAAAAGCATTAAATTCCAAATGATTTAAAACAGAAACATCCAAACATTTGATATTTTTTTTCTTGATAAATAATTCAAAAGAATAATAAACAATCAAATCAGAATTGAAAGTCCGACTCCGACTTTCCATTCCTTAAAGGGACAGTGTGTGGGATTTAGTGCCATCTAGTGGTGAGGTTGCAGATTGCAACCAGCTGAACACCCGCCCCTCTCCGAGGCTATGGCAGCACCAGGTTTTGGACTCGGCGGATCAGGTTTCAGGGGTTTCACATCAGAACTCTGCGCCTGCCTTCAGGTAACGTGAACACCTGGACGGCCCTCTCCAGAGTCAGGGCTTGGTTTGTCTGTTCTGGGCTACTGTAGACAAATGGTGGACTCTGTGAAAAGAACCCCCACAATATGTAGATATGAAGGGTTCATTGTTTTGCTGACAATAAAACACAACAGTTCTTAGTTTCAGGGGAAGCTACACAATGAAAACAGTTCTAACAGAATATGATACGTCTTTTCTTCTAATAGACACACAAAGCATTGCTCTTTATTCAAGTTTTAAAATCGACTCAACCGGAGTTCCACTGGGACTTCAATAGTGAGAGACTTGTTGCATTGCTACTGCAGAACAGTGAAGAACAAGTAAAGGCTCCTTCCACAAACTTTAGTTTTCCCCTCGACGGCCTTGCAGTGTTATTGTATTGCGAGGAAATAATGATTTGCATTCCGCCAGTGGCAAATAAAGAGAAAACACATAATCCAGCTAAAGTAAGACCGCCTGTTGGCTTCTCCTTAGTGTATCCTGGAGGAGGCGGGGCTTAGGTCGGCCAAGCAGCAGTTTGAGTTATGATGAGGCAATTTTAATGATGTTCCGGTCGCTGCACCAAAAGCCTTTCTGGGACAAAACCAACACAACGTTCCTATTTCTCTCCAGTGCGTAAAGTTAATTGAAAACATTTCAGGGGAAAAGTATGGCCTGGGGGCCCGTATGAAAACGCATCTCTTCATTATCCTCAACAATGATAAAAAAGGCATTACAATTATTAATGGTCGGAGCGGAGGCCTTCGCTCTTAAAGTGACAGTGGCGGCTTTAGCCTCTCGCAACAAAAGGCCATGAAATGCCTTCACCGCATCACTTCCTGGGTATTTTATATTAACAATCGCTGCCATTGTTGTCTTTTTTTTCTAGGACTGTTTAAAGCCTAATGATAGCTTGTGTTTTTTTAATTTAATTTAAGTCATATTGTATAATCAAGAGTAAAGTTATCCCCTATAGCTTAACCTGTTAATAACCGGTTAATATACCCGTACTAAATTCTGATTATCTCCTCAACCACAAGGCCTATTTCAATAATTAAAAAAGATATAATATACAGAAAACCCTGGGGAACATAGATAATGAGTTCATATATGTGTTACTGGTATATTGGTTTATGATTCAAATTAAAAGTTGTATTTTCTTATCGTAACTATATTTACTATATTTTAATGTGATACATAACAAAGCTCTATATGTTAAGAGTATCTGTGCGAAGTTTGGCTTTGATTGAGTGAAGTTAATAATTATGAGGGAAGTTATCAGAGCACATCTAACTAACTTGTTGCACAGATGAATGCATCAGCTGGAGTTGGAGCGAGTAATAAAGCTGAACTTTCTCACATAACTCCTCTTCCTCTGAGGGGCGGCCGTCCCCTCGTGCTCCCCCACTCCCTGAAAGAAGTGACAGAGTGAATGAAGTGCCCCCACATTGTGCCGCTGCACCATTGTGTATTTTGCATCTCCATAATAGAGGTGCCACTCGACTTCTCTTCCCCTCAATGGGCTGGAGGGCCCATCTCTTCTCCCTGAAAAGCAACATGGCTGCCATCAATAGTTTTCAAGAGCCATTATCACAAGTGTAGGAGGAGGACACTGGCTTTTTTTAGTAACTTTAGAGAGCTTGACTGTCTCATAACACGAGTCACAGCCACGTCAACAGACATGGACCCGGCACCGTCGCAGTGAATACACACCCTAAAAATCTGATTGGGACATGTGTCGTATAGAACATTTGTGTCGTATAAAAGCTTTTTTTTTCTCTCTGCAACCACTGTCAAGAAATGTTCTGCATGTTGGAACAACTGTGCAGATTAAAGGAAATGATGGTGAGCTTTCAAACTGTTGATTTAGAAATAAAAAAGTAAATTGAAGATGATTTACAAATACTTTAAAGCAGGTAAAATACAACTTTTTGCATTGTTTTAAGGCCCATAACCTGCTCTCAGTAGTACTGACTCGTAATACTTAAATAATGCATCTCAGAGAAGAGCTGTGACTGGAAAGGAATCATTTTAGCAAAGTGTTAAAACCACAATTCAATGTTTGTGAATAGTTGTGTTAAATGCCTTCAGAGAAGAGTTGAGATTCAAATATACAAAAAGTTAAAGTAGTCGTAACAATCATGAAAAACTACGTCACATGTGGACCTTTTTAAATTATTCATGTAATCTGAGGTACTTATATTTAAAGATTAGTGTTTAGCAATTGTTCTCTGCACACTTTTAATCAATATGTGAAGCTCAGAACTATTTTTAAAAAAGGGGGATTAAACTGTAAAAACAGAGAATCATTTAAAAACTGGTCTTTATTTCCTGAGCGCGTACATCCAGAGCGTGTTGGGCCGCTAACACCTCCACCCACCCGCACACACATCTTGTGTTTCCCTCAGTCTTTTGTGGAGCCTTCTAACAAACACACGGGGCGAGGATAAACAAACGCACCGAGCGGCTCCTCGCCTCCATTTGTGCTGCAGGGCCCCCGAGGAGGAGGGAGGGGGGGGGGGGCTCTGCTTCCTCTGCCTGTTTGAACAGTTTTACTCTAAACCTCCAGCAAACATCCATGTGTACGAGGTCAAGTGTGTCACTCCTGCTTCTGCCCACGGGGGCGAGACGCATGTCAGTGGCTTACGGCAACTTTGGGGCTTTTAATGAACGGCTGGTGGAGGAAGTCTCCGTGCAGCTGATGACAGAAGAGCTCTGTTCACAACCAGGTCCAGTTTTAGGACTTTTAGGCCCTCTGGATCAGATCCCCTTCCCGTGTGACAGAGCGGGACTCGTCTACTCATACAGTGCAAATCTTTTAATCACGCATAAAGATATATTCTGACAAAAATAAAGTTTATACAATATACTGTACAATCTATCTTTACATAGCTGGCATACAAACAACCTGGGCTCCTTCGGCTTCATCAGATGATGACATCATGTAACATGTGAGTGTCCTGAAGTGTAGATGATCGGAAAGTTTAGTGTTCAATTTAAAAGTTAGTTTAAAAAGGACAAAACAAACGTCTGATGACAAGAAAGCAAACAGATGAGTTCATGTTTGACTCCACACAGAGTCTCTGCCTCCTTCATGGCAGCAGCCTCTCTTTTTCTTCTTCAGATGCATTTGGTTAAAACCAAAATGGTGGTCAGGACACTCAGCGCAGTCTGGCGCGGCGCGGAGGCGCCGGAGTCCTCCGCGTATCGATAGTCCTCCTGGTCCACGTAGTCGTCCTCGGAGTCGTCCTCCGCGTCCGAGAAGCCGCCGCTGCCCGCCAGCCGGTCGCCCGCGTCCGAGCAGAAGGTCTTCATGCTGACCTTGATGTACTCGCAGATGTTCCTCTCCGTGCCGTCGCACTCGCAAGTGTCCAGCTGCCGCGCCTTCGGGATGGAGCGCATGTTGGCGATGACCCGGCGGCAGCCGTCCGAGCAGCGCTCCCCTCCGAACAGCTTCCGGCAGTGGAACAAGTAGTCCCGCATGGCGGAGCTGCACGGCTGGTCCAGCTCGCACTGCCGCCGGGCCTCCGTGCAGCCCACGGTGCTGGTGCGCGGCAGGCACGGCTCGATGGCCTGCTTGGTGGCCCTGCAGACCGGGTCCAGGGCGCAGTCGCAGTCCTCCAGCGCCGGGCCGCTGCGGGTGAGGTTGAGCTGGATGAGAGAGGAGATGCAGTGGCTGGGGCACTTCTTGCGGTCCCCGCTGAGGACGGACGCGCAGGCGTAGAGGTACTGGTCGTACGCGTAATGGCACTCCGGCTCTCCGTGGCACTTCAGGATGGCTTTCCAGCAGACCAGCTGACGGCTGTGTGTCGGAGACGCGACGCACAGGCCGACGAGGAGCGTCAACACGCCGCTGAGCAAACCCGCCGCGCGACCCATCAATATGGCACGACTCGCCATTTCCAGGAAGAAAGACTCTTCAGAAAGTTAGACTTCATGGGGGCTCCTGCGGGCCACACGACGCTCCTCCGGGATGGTTTCATATCCTGTCACAGCTGGAGACGGAGCGAGCTCGCGCAGGGGGGACCATAACAAGCCAGCCGGGTTACGGTCCAAAAAGTGTTCAGGAGTTGCGGGGAAAGTTCCCCAGTCCTCGCCAGTCCCGGTCCGGTGGAGGAGACCGCGCGTGCGTCGTGTGTCTCCCGTACAGACGAGTTATTACAACTTATTTCCCAAACTTTGTTACCCTAAAAAAAGTAGCGAGGTAAATCCTTGTTCCTTTCAGTCACTCATCCGCTTCCACCTCCGACCCGCATCCCTCGAGCCCCGCCGCGCTGTGCTGCGGGCTGCGGGGCGGGGCGCGCTATGGTCCTGCGTGGACCCGCTCCCATTGGTCCGGCACGCGGCGTCACACGCGGGCTGTGACGTGTTTTAATACGGAAGTAAAATATACTTTACTTTATTACCTTATTAAATAATTAATAACTCTTGGGACTCCAGTTTGGAGTCCATAGTTTATAACTGTTGATAGAGGTTCAAGGTTTTTTATTTTCCATTTGTGCAAAGATCATCAGTCCAGACACATTGGAGTTATTGAGTCAACAGTTTAGGAAATAAAAACACACTATAATAAGAAAGAAAAACAATATAAAATGTAAAAACACTATACATAAGGTGATGATATGTAATATGTGGAAAATTAGAAGATATTTTAGGCTAAAAATAGTAATAACACAGTGTAAAAAAATACTGTTACTTGTGTAAATCTATATAATTATAAGTATCCAAAATGTACTTAAAGTGGGCAATATGCATTGTGGCTGGATATATTATTATGTTTATAGATTCTTTAACGTATAGGCCTCATTATTTTAATTTAGCAGCTGGTAAACAAGTCTTATCTTAATCTATATTTAGGTAAATATAGGTAAAAAGGTTTTATAATTTAGGTATAAAGTAGCAGAAAATCGAAATCCTCTAGTAAAGCACCTTTAAGCTGGACTTTAGTATCTTCTGTCGATGTACTCTGTTACTTTTCTCCCAGCAGAGAGGTAGACCCGTCCCACTGCTGTGGTCTCGTTCTTGAATGCCTCCTCACACCGGATGTCTCACCGGATGTCTCCTCACACCGGATGCCTCCTCACACCGGATGCCTCCTCACACCGGATGTCTCCTCACACCGGATGCCTCCTCACACCGGATGCCTCCTCACACCGGATGTCTCCTCACACCGGATGCCTCCTCACACCGGATGCCTCCTCACACCGGATGCCTCCTCACACCGGATGCCTCCTCACACCGGATGTCTCACCGGATGTCTCCTCACACCGGATGCCTCCTCACACCGGATGCCTCCTCACACCGGATGTCTCCTCACACCGGATGTCTCCTCACACCGGATGTCTCCTCACACCGGATGCCTCCTCACACCGGCACCGAATACACGGATGTGTTGTGTCCCCGCAGGAGCCGACGGCAGCTGTTCCAACACGTGCAGAGCTCCCGTCTTCCACGTTTCCACCGAGAAACGTAGCGAGCCGCGGTAGCAGGCATGACGCAGCGTGTGTACCCGTGAACACGGCACACACACACATGTATGTGCACACACCCAAAACAAGGCATGTCAGCGTGGAGGTTTAAGACCTTTGGTTTCCCGAAAGCACCAGAGGCCTCCGGACCAGGAAAGTACACATTTGGCTGTTTTTTTACTGCCTATTCTGCACAAGTGTGAACTCCTAATGGCCCCCGCACTCTACCTTTTGGTCAGGGTATTTCCTTTTTCCTTTACAATAACACTTAACACAAGGAAGAAGAAGAAGAAAAAGAGCGTGAAGAGGAATAACAACTTCAGCCGTGTCAACAAACAGCGAGCGTGAAGCCACTCGGAGTGAAAACAGAGCGTGTCTTTCGGGCCCCCGGGGGCCGACAGAGCAGAGAAGCGCTCGCTGGTTGGGATGGCTCTGTTCGCCTGACCCCCGCCACGTCACCACACGGTGACCACAAAGATCTGGCAGCTCTCAGGGGCCCTTAGACCCCCACCCGCCTCCTCCTGATTCCAATTAGAGAGATTAGACAGGAGTCAAGACAAGTGCAGAAGAGTTTCTTAGCCAAACGACCCAAAACAGCCCCCCGCCTCCTCCGCCTCCGCCTCCTCCTCCTCCTCCTCCTCCAGCTGGCATACCAGAGCAACAGGAGGACTGCAGGCTCACTTTAGAGCCACATCAAAGTGGAGGTTAGCGAAAGCCCAAATGGTGGACTGCAAAGAGCCTCATCAGCCCAGACTGCTCCATATGAGCTGCGTCTCTCCTGAGGACTCGACTATGCAATGTTTTTACTTCTATGCAAAGTCGGAGTTACTCACAAAACACACACTCCGATGCACAAGGCCGCTCTTAGCAGGCGAAGCTAAAAGAACACACCCTGGGCCGCAGTTTCATTTCCCTTTTTAAGAAAGCAGTTCATAACACACAGCAGGAGCAGAATCCCATCGGCGTTGGATGGCGGCCAGACGAGAACAACGGGCGGATTGAGTGGAGCCGGTAGCTCTGTGATGGAGCAGCTGCTCCCCAAACGCTGCCTCTTAAGTTACCCTTCTACTTCACAAGATCCTTCCAGCCTCCTCTGATTCTGAGGGAAATCTGCGGCCGGTGTCCTTTTGCATTTCTCGTGCTACATGTGCTTCAGCAGCAGCACCTCCGGATATGCGTCCTGCAGGCCTACATGAGTGCGGTTGTTCAGGGCGACGTGCGTATAATAGAGTTTCCAGAAGTGGAATGCGGTTCCCAAGAGCAGATTTACAAATACTCATGCAGAGACAGACACGCTCTTCAGCTCGTCTCCATGCTGTCAGAAGTCATTACGCACAAGAAGCACGGCCAACTATTCACTGGACTCTGTATTCAAGTGCTCTCAAGCCTGGAGAGGGGGGGGGGGGAGGGAGAGGTGGGAGAAAGGGAGAGAGGGGGAAGGGAGGGAGGAAAGGAAGGAGAGATAGAGAGAGAGGGCGGGGAGAGAGGGGAGAGGTGGGAGAAGGGGAGGGAGGGGGAAGGGAGGGAGGGAAGGAAGAAGAGATAGAGAGAGAGGGGGGAGAGAGCGAGGCAGAGAGGGAGGAAATGGAGTCGATATTAAAAAGCTGCCAAGGGGGTGTGGGGGGGAGAGGCAGAGAGAGAGAGCGAGGGGGGGGGGGAAGAGAGAGGCAGAGAGGGAGAGGGGGAGAGAGAGAGAGAGGGGGAGAGAGAGGGAGAGAGAGGGGGAGAGAGAGGGAGAGGGGAGAGAGGGGGAGAGAGGGGGAGAGAGAGGTAGAGAGAGAGAGGGAGAGGGAGAGGGGAGAGAGGGAGAGGGAGGGAGAGGGAGAGGGAGGGAGAGAGAGAGAGGGGGAGAGAGAGGGGGAGAGGGAGGGAGAGAGGGAGAGAGAGAGGGGGAGAGGGAGAGAGAGAGAGAGAGAGGGGAGAGAGAGAGGGGAAGAGGGAGGGAGAGAGAGAGGGGAGAGAGAGAGGGAGAGGGAGGGAGAGAGAGAGAGAGGGAGAGGGGAGAGAGGGAGAGAGAGGGAGAGGGAGGGAGGGAGAGAGGGAGAGGGAGGTACGGAGAGAGAGAGAGGGAGGGAGGGAGAGAGAGGGAGAGAGGAAGGGAGAGAGAGGGGGAGAGAGGAGGGAGAGAGAGAGGGAGAGGGAGGGGGAGGGAGAGAGAGAGAGAGAGGGGGAGAGAGGAGGGAGAGAGAGAGGGAGAGGGAGGGGGAGGGAGGAGGGAGAGAGGGGGAGGAAATGGAGTCGATATTAAAAAGCTGCCAAGTGTTTTTCTGCATTCTTTCATTTCTTTGTGGTTCATGGAAACTTCTCCGGTGTCTGAGACGAGCTACAGTAGATGTGTTGTCTTCATTCTTTTCCCCAGAAAGAAATGGAGTTTAAGCAACAAGAGAAATCACTCGCATGCTGTCGTGAATTCAATTCATCTGCAGTCAGTGTAACTGCAGTGATTTTAGTTTTTCTGGTATGAAACAGCAGACAGGACGGATCACATCCCCTGGATCAGAGTGAGGTCAATGTCGGTCACCTGACCGGGCCGCAGCGCGTTCAGACGTTCATGATCCCCAGAGGATGACCCTTACTGATATTCGGTGATGCTGTAAAGTTGCCTCAGCAACAATTGTTGGTGTTTTGCGGGGCGCTGCGGTTCAGATGGCCACCAGAGGGGGCGCTCCTCCATTCGTCCTCGTCGTGAAATGTATCGGCAACCATCGGATGGATCGTCACGGTACCCAGAGGATGAATCCTACCCACGTTGGTAATTCCCTGACTTTTCATCAGCTTGAATACCTCAATACCTACAAGATAAGTTGCCACAACACCAGAGCAATGCTCTAAAAGGACTTCGGTGATCCCGTCTTTCCCGTCTACTGGTTGACATTCACATCATGGCATTATTGCCAGCTTTGGGGATGGCACCACATGTTCCCTCTGGAGGGGAAGAAACCATCTGACTTTGAACCCACAAAAGAGAAGAGAGCCAGGAGTTCAACGCGGGGTCACCGTGGCTGTGGAGGAGCCGAGAGCTCTCAGACACTTGTAATCTACGAAGCCAAAGGATTGTGAGGAGAGGACGAACAGAGCAGTTGTTTTGTTGATTTCCCATCGGCGAGGCTCTGAAGATGCCTTTCACAGAGCGGCTTAACTCCACGAGGGAGCGATAAGCTGGATTACGCAACAGAGCGCTTCATGTCGGGGTTCGTATTGCTTCAAAAGCAGATGGGGCTGTTAAGGTAGAGGAGATTGGAGCAGATAGTTAAACAGACACGGAGGTAGAGGCTGGCTTTGAGATCACAAAGGATGGTAATCGAGCAGATTGATGACACTCGCAGGGAAATCTGTGCTAAGAGGAACAATGGGAACTCGCCAGGGTCGAGGAGCCCTGCAGTGTGCAGACGCTCGGTGACAGTGGTCTGGAGATGATGAGATAACGGAGACATCTCTCTTCAAAGAGGGGGAGATAATAAAACCACACACTTCCCTGGAGGTAAAGAGGAGCTGAAGAGGGCAAGCGGGGGTTCAGGCCTCGTATGAAACCTGACTTCTCCTCAACGAACTCTGATCACGTTTCTCCTCAGGAGGAAATCGCCCCTCAGAGACAAAGGAGTCCTTGTTCACGAGGCTTGGACAAGAAAAGGGAAAAGGAAGGATAACGTCCTCATTACAAGATGGAGGTGATACAGGAAGTGCATGTCGTGTGTTGAAAGAGAGATGTAGAGCCTGAACTCAAGAGGCTCCTTCATTGAGTTGTAATCAGCGCTGCATTATGTTGATGGGAATGAAATACGTCTCATAACAACAGCATACTTATAAAGTGCACTAATACCTGATATTTCATTTGCTTATTTTTAGCTTGAGTTGCACCCATATGATGGCGGTTCCCGCGTTTCCAGTCTTTGTGCGACGCTAAGCTAACTGTCTGTCCTGTGTCACCTTATTAAAGGACGAGTATAGTGATTTCAAGCTTCTAATTTTTCACTTTCACTGGATTTCCCAACATTTTGTACGGTTCCTTCCAGCCCGCATAGAAAGAGGTTAGATTTCCTTAACGATGTGAGATGCTTTAGAAGGGATTATTACTCTCATGCACGTCTGCACACAGCACAGTCCAGGACAGAGCTGGAGGAGCAGGATGCTGGATTGTCTTTCATTTCCTCGGCGCATTCTGTAACTAAGTCCGTCTGGCACCCCGCCAGCACCCCGCCAGCGCGGGGCGCTCTGAGCTCAATCTTTAAAGGCGTAGCTGCTGCTTCAGGACACCGAAAAGCAGACGTGCAGAAAAGAAGACGCTGTGTGAGAAGCATCGGTCCTAGATTATCTTTCTGCCGGCCTTAAAAAAGTATTCTTAGAACTTCAGGTGGACTCCAGAAGCTTCTGATTTGCAACATTTTGGTTTTACAGATGCAGTTGATAAAAGGCGTTTATAAATCATTGCAGCTCACTGTAAAAGCAACCCAAGATACACAATAACTGCAGAGTTTATTACATGGTAAGAGTGACACCTCCATCATGCAAAAAACATCCAAACAAATGCAAAGATACCCAAGAGCATACTATATTTCTTATATATTGTATTTTATTTATTTAATTATTTATATGTATATATTTATTGTATATATGTATATACATATGTATGTATTTATAAATTAATATTTATATATATTTATTTAAATATATATTTACATTATTTATTTAACTATATATATATTTAAATCAATATATATATATAAAATATGTTATTAAAATTAGAATATATATTATCATAATTTTGTAAATTATATATATTGATTTATACATATATATTTAAATTAATATATATATTTAAAAAAAAACAAGAAGAAAAAAAATATAACAATATATATATATATATATTAGTTATTGTTCCAGAACTCATAGACACATATCCTACAAGGGGAAAAGACTCTGGTGGTCAGAGCCCAGATGATGATGTCACTGTGACAGTCACCACATGCTGTAATCCAAACACAGCGCCCTTTGAAAGAAGCAGCTCCAGCGGTGGTCCGGGCCGACGGTCCGGATCCACGACACCGTAGAACAAATCAAGATCATCTGGACTTGCACAGACAAATACAGCACACAACATCCTGGCCTTTCATCCACCGTGGATGAAACAAGGAAGATGTAGTTCGTGCCGATCGATTGCCAGAAATTCTTTCAGAGATTGACACAAACCCTATGGCAGTAGTTATGAGCACAGGTCGCACAAGCAGATGGATATTTAATAGAAAGTTAAGTTAAGTGCACTGCAAGCTTGAATGTTGCTGAGTAACAGAACTTTGGACAAAACATTTCCCTTCTTTGCCCAACTGGGTTTTAGTAGAATCAGTTTGGGGTCTTAAGAGCTCCGACTCACTCAGCTGTCGGTTTGAATTTGGGATTTTGGATGTGGAAATATAAAAAACGCAGTCAGAGTGTATTGTGGGGCAGGGAGAGGGCGGCATGAAGTCAGGTACAAATATGGGTAGTTTCTGGGCGAAGGTTGAGTCAGTATTTGGATTAGCAGTTAGCTCCAGTCAGGGTGGTCTGGGATCCAGAGTTTATGTTGAACTTAAACATGGGCTCTCAAGAGTCTGCCTACTGTCGCTGCTGAGAGAAGCCATGCGGACGAGCTAAACAAGACGAGGACGGCGCTATAAAACCTTCTGATGGGACACGACCTGACCGACAGCATCGTGTTTACAGAGGACGTCTCTGGCTGAATGCATTTATAGATATTCATCTTTTGCTCATGAGCTACTGTTGGGGACCCGAACTCATCGCCTTTCAACCTTCTACTGCCTCAAGGGATGTATGAGGAAATGAAGGGCCCACACTTTGTTTTCGTCTTACAACTTAAAACCTTTTCAGAGTGTTTCCACGACATGAAAAGTTCATTTTAACCCTTTTTGGTCGTCTTAAAATGTTGATTTCAGCGTTCGGTTGTACGTAGCTCCGCCCCCTTTCGTGTCACTTCTGGTTGCATAAAGCTAAGATGGAAATGACGAATCAACGAGTGACGCTTCTGTCTATGCGTTGAGCTTTATTCATTTTAGTGTCCTGGCCAAGACACCATGAACATGTTCACATTAAAGCACCAACAACAGACTTAAGGAAGCAGTGAATGCTCAGTGACCTTTTCATGTTGCCATGCATCCATTTGCTTGCACTAAAAACAAAAAGGTATCATCACGTTTTCAGGGAACACATTAACAAAAACAGCAAAACGAGTCAGCAGTGATATTTTAATAAGATGTAAAGCTCTGCAGCATGGTTTGCTTTGATGGTGGGTGACTCTTCTCTACTTCAGCAGCGAGCTGTTGACTGCTGCGTGGAGGTGGAGGAGGTGGAGGTCGTTGAGTCAGCTGTCAGCCACAGAGACGCACCAGACGCTCTCCATCGGAGCGGAAAGTAAACAGAGCCGGTCTGGACATCAGACAAGGGAAAGGGCCACGGCAGAAAGAAAAGGGACGAAACCCTGCTGCAAAGATCTGAGTTGTTGTTCATTTAAATTATGGATAACTCAGGTGGCAGAAGCAGCCATGATTTGATTAAACTGTCCTCTTCCTAGTTTTATGAATTTAAGAAGTCAACACAACAATAATGCATACAGCGGACACCTATTTTGAATGCTTACTATGAGTCAAACCAAGATGTTATCTAATGTTGTGCTTTAACACACACACACACACACACACACACAGTAGCAATGGGGGAAAATAAACAGGCCGGCTTTTGCTTTTCCTGCTAAATCTAAATATTGACTCAGTAACCTATAATCATACACAGCCGGAACAAAATGGAAATAAACAAGCGTGCCTGTAATGTGTACGTGTTCGTGTGTCTCGTGGGCGCCGCGGCCCCCGAGCGCCGACACGACAAAAGAGGAAGCGGTTAACGTCTGAGCGACAGTATGGATTCCATCCAACACGCTGGAGGGACAGAAATCATTTTAGATTCTTTTCCAAACACAGAAAGCTTCTTTAGCCTCCAGCCGCTGATCAAACATCTGCTATCAATTCACATCATTTAACTTTCCTATGACTCACAGGCAAAATTCAAGAGGCTTTCGATTGCAAGTGGAGAAAAAATAATTCCACTAAACTCTCAGAGGAGCTTTTCGCTTCAATGCCAAGTTTCCAAGTGACATCAGCAGCCAGAGACCCACAACTGTTATTATTGTGCTGCGGCGTTATTAAAAGCTTATAAAGTTCCATATCAGACTTTTAATCTATTTTTATTTCCCTTTGCTGAAAGCTATACGGTACAAACAAGTAATACAAAATAGAGGGTGTGTGTGTGTGTGTGTGTGTGTGTGTGTGTGTGTGTGTGTGTGTGTGTGTGTGTGTGTGTGTGTGTGTGTGTGTGTGTGTGTGTGATGGCTTCGTATAGGACTTTGTATATAAACTTTGATAGTTTGTCAGTGTGTCGTTTAATCTCTTCAGTCTCAGTTTGTCTTCACGGCTCGTTGGTGGAGAGGCGACGCCGACACGCCAGGATGAAGGTTGAATGATTTCTGGCGCTACAGATGCCAGAAATCATAAAAGAGGCTAACAAGGAAACAGAGTGTGAGAGAAAGTAAAGTAAAGGACTTGGACTAAAAGTAGTTTTTCACTCTCACAAAATGAGAAGATTGATACCTCTCTCACTTTGTTAAATACGAGGCTGGACCCAGCAGGCGGATTGCTTAGCTTAGCATAAAGACTGGAAACAGCTAGCATCCGACTGTGTACTTTGCAGCTTCCAGGTGTGTCTGTGTGTAAACATCCTGTTGCATCTCAGCCCCAAGTTGTTCTATTAAGCCTTCCATTTTTCAGCCATTGAAAAGAGGCTGAAATTGTTTGAGGCGGATGTGCAAAAAATAACAAAAACGGC
>NC_136607.1:20331689-20376689 GCF_910589615.1 Taurulus bubalis
ACTTTATTTCCTGCTTATTCCGCTCAAACTTTACAAAAACTAATTTGGCATTCCTTGTTTATTGTCGGGTGCAACATGCATTTCCCACTGTGTCCACAAGATGTCGCTGTGCATTGACTATAAAACGTTCAGCTCCCAGGAGCAGCAGGCCTTTGCAAAAAAAGGCAGTCACTTCCTTCTTCCCTAAACTTTCAGCCCAACTTATTTCTGTCATTTGATACTATAATGTATTTTAAATTAGTGGAATGCTATGGTTAAATCCTTACAGAATAGTTATATTTGGCCTATTGAGTCCACTATAGAAAATAACATTACAAAATGACTATACACGTCAATATAGTAATTATGTTTACTTAGCTTTTTACAGTAAATATACACTAGGAATGTGTTTAAAGAGAAACAATATAATCTAAAATATGTAATAATAGGATTCAGGATTATTATTGGTCAGAATATGCAATTTAACCAGCGCTTCTTTTGGTGGGAAGCCTGCAGAAAGTTGTAAGAAGAGACAATAGAGACACACAAACATGCAGCCACAGAGAAAGGACTTCATCAATATTTCACCGGACTCTTCATCACCTGACTCCCCGCAGCAGCTGCCGGGCATGTTGACAGTTCTCCGCACATGCGCAGTAGCGCTCCCACTGCTGCAGCGTGAAAACTTATTTTGTTTCACAGACGAATACGAGATAAAAAAGTAGAAACCAGAGGGAAAAGGAGGAAAGACCAGGTCGCTTCAGCATCTCCCCAGCTCTCACATTCCGTGTTTACGTCATCAGCTCACCTGGTTGTTTCCTCCTCCTGCACAGGTGAGTCACATCCCATAATACTGTGAGCTAGCTAGCGGCAGTGGAGGTCAAGGGAGAGTTTTGCACAGTTTAAGTTGAACTTCTGTCAGCGGACGTCAGACTTGTGACTTATTGCAATAATGTCCTCTTTAACTGGAGAATATCTCGTTCTTCCAGGAGTACACACCTGTTACCTGTCGCCTGTTACAGTTAATGAGGGCGGCAGAACACCTGGCTGCAAAGTAGAGAAAGAGGGGAAACACTGTTGGTCTATTCCACAAAAACCTGAAAACACCCGTCCTGGACCCAACCACTGTATGTGAGCCCTTAAAACAAAGCCACGCCCATTTCACCTGTTCACTGGAAAGTGTAGGACACATGGACACCAGTTATGGTTAGGATATTATTTATTATTTAAATGTTTTTACAGTTTTAATTATCTACTAATTTGCAAGGAGGGGGGGGGGATATTTGATGGGAGGAAAAGTCTGAAAATAAAACATTTGAGACTATTTGATGTCATGATACTTACAGAGGATATATATATATATATATATACATATTCATATTTAGAAATATATATATATATAGAAATGTATATATATATAGAAATATATATATACATAGAATATATCTATTTCTAAATATATATATATATAAGAAAAATATGTATATATATATATATATATATATTTCTATATATACATATAAATATATATAGAGAAATATACATATATATATAAAAATATATAATAAAAAAAGTATATATATATTTATATATTTTACACATTTGCAAAATGTTAAAACAGCGAAGGAGACTGTGTTGACGTTGATGTTGATGTTGAAAGCATTGTATGTTTACACTCTGCAGTTCTTCATATTCTGTGACTCTCGCTCTATTTCCATGTGTTTCTTCTACTTTCCTTGTCTGCACATTACAGGTTCTCCTTTGAGTCCCGAGGCTCTCGTCTCTCCTCAGCATCGCACATGAACACCAGTTGACTGTTCACTGAAGCGATCGTCTGTCTATGAGGGAGGGAAATAAAACACTGACAAGACGCTGACAGGAGTGTGTGCATTCTTTGCTCTCCTTAAACCCCCGTGTGCTGGGAACAGAAGGTGCTGCTTACTGGTGAGAAAGTGATCCGGTGAGAAAGTGATCCGGTGAGTCACTGTTGTGCACCGAGGCCTCGGCCTTTTGCTCCCGGGACTTTTTTGCAGAATGAACTATAATATGTCATGGCCCCGTATTGCATTTCCTGTATGTAAGCATTGTGAGGTCAGCTGCTATTGACTGCTGGACCTGGGCTGAGAGAGAGAGAGAGAGAGAGAGAGAGAGACAGAGAGACAGAGAGAGAGAGACAGAGAGAGAGAGAGAGAGAGAGAGAGAGAGAGAGAGAGAGAGATTAATCATTTTATTGTGTTTTAACTTATTTACTGTAATGTTGTTATCTCAATGCTTTGGCAGTATTGTCTTTTTTGGAACTTTCATGCCAATAAAGCTCATTGAATTGAAGAGAGACAGAGAAAGAGAGAGAGAGAGAGAGAGAGAGAAAGAGAGAGAGAGAGAGAGAGAGAGAGAGAGAGAGATGCAGTCGGATGATACATCATCAGTCAAGGCTTTTTATCGAGAAGTGAATTATAGCTGCTCCATTTCTTTTCTTTTCTTTACAGATTTATCCAAAGTTCAAACTGGATTTAAAGGAATTGCTTCGTCTTTGATATTTTGTGAATCCTATTCATGGCTCAAGGCAGCTACATCTGGAGAAATGTGTCAGGTAACTATTACTTTTGCTTTCCAAAATACCTGAAATGCTTGTTTCCTTTTCATAATAGGAAATGTTTTATGTGTAATGCATGAACAATACACTGTATGTTCAGCTTTTTGTTATACCTCTCAACTAGAAGGTGAACATATGTTTACTGTTTCATGAATTCCAGTTTTTATTCTGCCAAGCATATGATAAATATAAAGATAAATGATGATGTTGTGTGTCCGCTGAATGGCTGGAATACTTGGAAGATGGCTGTGGTTGGTGTTTCGTAATTATAGAGTGTGTTCAGTCTATGTAGAGAGACATACCATTTGGGGAGCAGTGGCTACTGAAAACAGTGTCTACACAACTGCTAAATCCTCCTCTATCCCTCCTCTTGTGGGACAGCCTGAAAGAGTTTATAGTCAAAAACTTTTCGAGGCGATATAAAGAAAGGCTCTAGACTCGAATAGAAACGGTCGCTTATGAGAGCACTAAGGTAAGGAGAGAGAAAAGACACTAAAGGTAGAAAGTATTGAACAGAAATGAAAGAGAGATTTAAAGTTTCCATTCTGTATTGTTGTCTGTGATGTTTTTAGTTTGTTATGGAGAGTTAAAACTATTTATATCCTCATTATCAACTTGATTGGTTTGCTATTATAAATTGAATGTCTAGTTTTGTAAGTTTTAAGGGGGAGATTTTCCTATTTTCCTACATTTTCTCAGGCAAAGGTAATACAAAATGGTTTCCCACTGTTGGTCTCACAGGTCAAAACAGCGAGGACTGTGTTCCAGACTACAGTTATCAGTCGGACGTGGACTACCTCAAGTGTGAGAACTGTTTCCAACGCGGCGCCACCATTAAGCGGCTCAGCCTTCGCAGGAGGCCCAGGGTGGCCGTCAACAGTGAGGAGAACGCACAGAGCGGCGTTTCTTCCAGCCAGTGGCACTCAGCAGAGTCCTTGTCATCATCGAGCAGTGATGATACGAGACTGCTGGGCATGTCGTCTACAACCAGAGGTCGACCTCCTCTTCCTCCACCGCACGGGTCCTCGTCGGATAACAAACCCTCCAGGAATGAAGGACCAGCACCTTCTCAGATACCCAACGAGTCAAAGCCTCAACCTGCTGCAAGATCTTCTGCTTTACATAGACAAAGCCCCATGGCGGAAAGGACCTTAATGGAGAGCGTCAAACACTTGGACCAGGAGGTGACGAGGCCGCCGCCGCCTCAGCCACATCCCCGCCGTCGACTGGCCAGCTTTGGAGGGGTAAGCTCCCATGGGTCACGCTCTCCCTTTACTGGCCTGGGAGCGTATAATCAGAACAACAATGGGAACAGGCCTGCTGGCTCAGGAGGCGATGTGCATGTCCACCTTAGCTCGTCCCTGGGCAGTCGAGGCAGCACAGGATGCCTCCGGCTGAGCCCTCAGAGCTCGGGTAGAACCGCCTCGGTTCCAAGTCTCGGCCCCACGCACCTTCAGCATGTCCGTGACCAGATGGTCGTAGCTCTGCAGAGGCTGAAGGAGCTGGAAGAGCAGGTCACAATCATACCTATCCTCGGGGTCAAAATCTCAGTCCTTCAGGAGGAGAAGAGGCAACTGGTCTCCCAGCTCAAGAACCACAGCGACAACGCCGATGTGGTCTGGAAGAGAGCATGTAGCGTGGACAAAACGGACATTGAGAACCAGGTGAATACGGAGGAAGGACTTGAGGGCGCAGCGAGAAGTGATTGCACCAACCTCAAGGAGTTCAGGCAACTGACTGAAGAGATGCAGGCATTGGAAAGAACCATCAAGGGTCGACATTTGCAAGAGCGGCGTGGAAAAGACCTTCCGCATGACAAGGCTATCAAATCAGTCGCAGTTGGAACTGATGAAGATATAGATGCTGCGGCGTCTAAACCCACAACAGAAAACAAATTTGTGCACACTGATCAGGTAGAGATGAGGTCAATTGGAACAGAAGTGTCTGAAGTTAATCTGGGCATTTACACCGAACGGGATGCAGAGATTGATGCCCAACAGCTGATAATTGGTTCCTTGAAAGAGAGGATTTGTCACTTGGAAGCCGAGTTGAAAGAATCCGCTCTCCAGACAGAGATGAGTCGTCTCAAACTGGAGATTCAGACCGCAGGAGCGAGGAACCGAGCTGATAAAGCCTCCTTTGCTATACCGTCCACCGTGAGCACAGGCACCGAGGCGAGACCTCACACCACAAGCCGGGGCGTTGGTAATCACACAGAGCTCCGAGATGCCGGCACAGGCGAGGCAACAGAGGTGAAGACGGTGGGAGTATCTTGTTGCAGGCCGGAGCTGAAGAATGTTTGCACAGGACCAGATGTACCAATGAGCCACTGGGAGGTCAGGGAGCGAGTGGAGACCGAGGAGAAGGGCGTGGGGATCCAAGTCTTAACAAACACACAAGGAGTTGGGATGGAGATAAAGTCATGTGATGCAGAAACCAACACAGAGGTACCCGTGGAGAACCTGCGCTCTGAGAAGAGAAAGATGGAGTATCATTCAGTGGGCTGTGGGGACTGTTCTGTTGATGTGATCATGGTTTCTCAAGGTATCGCCACAGATCAAGTCAGAGGAGTGGATCTGGGAATCATGGCTTTACCACAGACAGCTTCTCAGCGTACCAACACCGTATCTAGCTCAGTGTCTCGCTTTACCAACACCAGTCATGCCTTCAACACAGACTCCAGCACCAATACTGTCCTAAATACCCAAGACAAGCACACCAACACCACTCAGACTGTTACCAGGACAGTGTCAGTCGGTAACAGGGTCAAAGACGGCAAATGCACCCCGGAGACCCGCACGATCGGTGTAGGAACTGAAAATCTGCCAGGAGGTTCCTTAAAACCAACACCAGGGACCCGAGACGCTGGCGTCGGATTCACCAACGTTAACGAGAACTTCCTGGTTGGGTTGAAAACTCGAAATATGGCCTCTGGACCCTCCCGTCTACCTGACCCCTTCAAGACGAGGAGCATCGGCGTCGGGGAGGGGAGGATCCGGGATCTGTCTGCTTCATCCAGGACCCCCGGGGGCCAGACGGTCCAGCAGTCCTCACAGTCCAAGTGGGACCCCGAGCTGAACCACTACATCGAGAAGATGCATTGGCTCCTCCGGGAGCACGGGGAGCTGCTCGCAGAAGACCACCACGCTCAGCCGAGGGAAGGCTTTGTCCAGCAGCACGGGAGCCGAGGAAGTGCCGGTTTCAAGCTGTCCTGCGATAGCAAAGCTGCAGCACAAGGAGGAGCAGAAGTCCACCGTTTAGATGCTCAGGAACCAGGTAACACGGTAGATGTAGTGATAAAGGAACACGGTGCAGATTTACATGTAGCTTATCCACATTTACGTTGGGTAGCAGTCGTCTTTTTTAGTTAATTTGTTGGTAAAATGCTTTGTTTGTGGGCATCTTACGGCTACCAGTTCTCAGCCAGTGGAAGAGCCAATCAGCACCATATCGGTCGCCAAACCTTTGAATTAGAGCTACTTCCTGTTTGGTCTTCGTCCACTCAGCAATATTAAAAGTGGTATTCTTTTGTGGTTCTTTGTGGAGAACACAGTTTTAGAGATCTGTCGATGCAATCAACTAATGAATGGCATCTGTGTTAGTCGACTACAAAGACTGCCTTACTTTGACCCATGTGCAAAAACTCCTTTTAGGTACCTCTAATGGTGGCTTACGATCTCTATTATGTAATATACTGTATGAAATATGCCATGCTGGTACTGATACCCTTCTTCCTTTGTGGCAGTCAGCAGAAAGTCTCAACTCTTGGTGGACTCTTCTATGTTTGACAAAGCAAACCAAGGAATCTGTCAACCAGGTGGCAGTGATTCAGAAGTGAAAAGAATGATACAGATGTTGGAACAGCAGACATCCTCAGCAGCGCGGCATGGTAAACATATATATATATGTGTGTGTGTGTGTGTGTGTGTGTGTGTGTGTGTGTCAATGTGTTATGAAGGTGGGTAATAATAATTCTGTCTGTGCAAAAGTAAAGTTTCGCCACCATGCCGAGTTTAAACCCGCGTTGGGCTGAGAGGAAGTGGCGGCTGTGGCTCGGCATGTTGGCTTTCAGAGGGAGACACTTGTAATGTTTGGAATGATTTTTGGTTTTTGGAGGGCGTCACATGCCACATGCCAGTTAGTGGCTGAGCGTCTAAAATTGAATGGCTTCGTGGGAGGAGCTGGTGTCGGAGAGAGCCTTCTCTTTTCTTTTTTTTTGTGGAGATTTTATAAGAATATAAAAAGCAATCATGAATATAACTCCTTCCTGCCTCGATTGGCCTCGTGGGTTTCTCTACGTTTCTTTAGATGCATTTAAAACACGTGTTGAGATGGTTGATGTGTTGCTTGCAGAAAGGTCAGCTGACCCCGCTGTGACGAGGAAGCAAAATGGTGACCAAGGCTGCAGCCGCAACAGGAAGAGCATGAAGCTTCTGAGGGTGACGGCAGGGTAACCATCTCACGTCTACACTATTAATCACAACAAGTATCTGAACATATGCTGAGTCTGCGCTCCATGGGTTCTTCCCCTACAGATTGGACCCAACGTCCTCTTATGAGCCGTCTGCCAGCGAGAAGTCAAGGGAAGCTTCTCAGGATGGAAGAAAGGGCAAAGGTGGCTCCAGCAAGGGGTCCAAAGGGTCCGCACAGTCCCACGCACTGAGGTACGGCGTCCAGAAGGTCTGCAATGAGTCACACCTTTGAGATCTGAACCTGAGATCTGCATCGTATTCTTTCAGGGGGAAGACCAGTGAACCCATGTTCTCAGCCTTTTGAGATCTGAACCTGCATCGTATTCTTTCAGGGGGAAGACCAGTGAACCCATGTTCTCAGCCTTTTGAGATCTGAACCTGCATCGTATTCTTTCAGGGGGAAGACCAGTGAACCCATGTTCTCAGCCTTTTGAGATCTGAACCTGCATCGTATTCTTTCAGGGGGAAGACCAGTGAACCCATGTTCTCAGCCTGTCAAGCCTTGAAGACGCACCTGAGCGACGCCACGGCTTTATCCAGCGGGGAACTGGTACGTTCTGTGTGTGTGTGTGTGTGTGTGTGTGTGTGTGTGTGTGTGTGTGTGTGTGTGTGTGTGTGTGTGTGTGTGTGCGTGTGTGTGTGTGTGTTTGGTGTGTGTGTGTTTGTATGTTTTTTTTCTTTGTTTGTGTGTGTTTTTGTGTGTATGTGTGTGTTTGCGTGTGTGTGTGTTTGTTTGTTTGTTTGTGTGTGTCTTTTTTTGTTTGTGTGTGTTTCTTTGTTTGTGTGTGTGTTTTTCTTTGTTTGTTCGTGTGTCTGTTTGTTTGTTTGTGTTTGTTTGTATGTTTGTGTGTGTCTTTTTTTGTTTGCGTGTGTTTCTTTGTTTGTGTTTGTTTGTTTGTGTGTGTCTTTTTTTCTTTGTTTGTGTGTGTTTGTGTGTTTGTTTGTTTGTTTGTGTGTGTCTTTTTTTGTTTGTGTGCGTTTCTTTGTTTGTGTGTGTGTGTCTTTTTGTTTGTTTGTTCGTGTGTTTGTTTGTGTGTGTTTGTTTGTTTGTGTGTGTTTTTGTTTGTTTGTGTGTTTTTTTTAACAATAGTTTACATTCAATGTGACTTAGGGAAACAGCATATCATGTATTAACGTACAGCGTGCTTCTTTCTGTCTGTAAATGTCCAATAAGCAGCAGTCGCAATCAATCTCTGTGTGTGTGTGTGTGTGTGTGTGTGTGTGTGTGTGTGTGTGTGTGTGTGTGTGTGTGTGTGTGTGTGTGTGTGTGTGTGTGTGCACGTTTAATGGTATGTCACTGGATGGATGTGGAGAAATGCTGAGGCCGGGTGTGTTCAAGTATGCATTTAAAAATAAACGTCTTTGGCAGCGGACAGGAAAAGCACAGGAATGCGTCGGCCCTGTAATTTTCTATCGTTTTTATCGCATTTATCCTGAACTTGAAAACAATGATATTTGTAAGTTATAGAGACGCTTTACCTCCACAATAATTCAGTATACAAATGGAGAAAAATAAGCACGTTGAATAGGAAAATAAAAACAGATTTCATCTTGAGACATACTGACAAATAAAACTGTAAACACGTCGCATATTTTTATGGATTATGTGAAGGCAGATCCCTAAACCTCTTCCTTTACGACTTATTTTCTTAGACATTTTAATGGTAAGTTGTTGCTTCGTGACGCTCTTTGTGAGTTCTTTCAGTCTCTCCACGCTGAATTGCGGCAATTTGCAAGACGTTTATGAATGTAAACAAACACATTGATGTATTTTCTTTTGTCCCTTGCAGCATGACTGTCTGCAAACGCTCCAGCGAGAGTGGTTCTCCGTGTCCAGCAGCAAGGCCGCCGCTCCCGACGCGATGGGGGATCACCTGTCCACGTGTCGGCTCATCTCACCGGACGTTCTGCGGCATGTCGCCAACATGGCCGACGCCAACGGCAACACGGCTCTGCACTACAGTGTGTCTCACTCCAACTTTGGCATTGTGAAGAAGCTGCTGGATGCAGGTACAGCGATGCAACAGGGAAAGTAGAGGTCTTTGACGTTGCTATGTTCTGCTGTAGCCACTAGGGGGCAGATTGAGGGAGATGCTTTGATCATGTGGTCCTTTTGTATGTCAAAAAAATAAGTGTAATGTACGGCCAGTTAAAATTAATAATTCTTCCCTGCTAACTTACCCAAGAGCATTCATTTAGGATAACAAAGATAAAAGCTCGCTCCAACAACAGACTGCTGCATAACAAGACAAAAGGTTGTTTACAAGCTTTTATGACAAAACAATAATAACATCACACATAAAAAGTGTGTGCACTTCATTCTAGCTTGTGAAACTAGTTGTAGAAACGAAAAACAGAAGTTCTGCAGCTGCAGCTTCCACGAGTCAAGGCCAGTTATAGTAGAAGCTTATAAATGAACAGAAAAGGAACAAGCTTAATTCACTGTGTCATAGAAAAGTTATGTTTGTTCCTGATGGGGGAGAAGAAAAAAAGCAATACTAATGTCACTTAATGTGTTTAATGTGCGCTGGAAATTAAAACCTTGGTGAAATACCTCCTGGTCCTAAAAGGCATGTTAGACTCCAAAAACGTCTGAATGAGAAAAGAACAAGAATTGAAAGAGGAAGTGAAAGAGTCAAGTTAAAATATGTTGAGCTGCTGAGAACTTTTACCCAGCATCAATAAAGCTGCAGTTATGTGAAGACCTTTTGAGGCTACAGCGTGTTTGGATCGCTGTTGCTATTAAAATCAATCAGACTCAGTGATTGTTATATAAAACTGTAAATCATAGCGTGTTTTATGAAGAAAAAAAAGCCCAAAACGGCTGTATTTGGATGTAATGAACACCATGTTCTGCTTCACTTTATCAAAGTCAACCTTTGCAGAGAGAATGTTCACATATTGTGTTATGATTTGGGTTAGAGAATGTTCACATATTGAGCTAAGATTTGGGTTAGAGAATGTTCACATATTGAGCTAAGATTTGGGTTAGAGAATGTTCACATATTGAGCTATGATGTGGGTTAGAGTTAGACCTTACAGCTGCATCATTTCAAAGAAATAATCATCCTGAAAGTGATTTTTTTATAGGCGGACCTGAAACCTTTTAATTTTTTTCTGTGTGTCATCTTCATTTTCTCTTAACCAGTAACATATAGACTGATATTTACACATCCGAACAACATCTCACATGTGTACCTTTTATTATAACACCAACATTATTCAAATAGCCCTAGTGGTTGCAGAGATACACCCTTTTTAGTTTGGGTATTTTAACTTCAACGTATCAGTCAGTTGTCGGTGGAAAAGGGGATTGTAAATAAATGAAGATGTAAACCTCTTTCTTTGTGCTTTCCCCTCCTCTGTCTGGCCTCCATCCCTCCAGAGGTGTGTGACGTGGATCAGCAGAACAAAGCGGGTTACACGCCCATCATGCTGGCGGCTCTCGCTGCTGTGGAACGACCAGAGGACATGAGCGTTGTGGAGCAGCTCTTCAGCAGAGGGGACGTCAACGCCAAGGCCAGCCAGGTCAGTCTGTAGCTGGAATACTATATCCGTAGATGTGTTTTATGTCTCTGGGGTTGTTATATCTGTAGTTCAAATCTGACGTTTAAATGTCAGAGGTTTGGCTTTTCTGTGCACATGTGAAAGTACACTTTTTTAAATGCAGGCCGGGCAGACGGCCCTGATGCTGGCCGTGAGCCACGGCAGGACGGCCATGGTGCGGGCGCTGCTGGCTCAGGGGGCGGAGGTCAACCTGCAGGACGACGAGGGCTCCACGGCGCTCATGTGCTCCAGCGAGCACGGCCACGCCGACATCGTGCGGCTGCTGCTGGCCCAGCCGGCCTGCGACGCCGCCCTGACTGACAGTGTATGTGAGTCACTACTGTGGCCTGAAGCCGCCATCTTTGTCTCAGAGTGAACAAGAGTTTACATGCAATGTGACTTAGGGAGACAGCATCTCATTTATTAATGTAAAGCATGCTTTTTCTGTCTGTAAATGTCCTATAAGCAGCAGTCGTAATCTATTTGTGTGTGTGTGTGTGTGTGTGTGTGTGTGTGTGTGTGTGTGTGTGTGTGTGTGTGTGTGTGTGTGTGTGTGTGTGTGTGTGTGTGTGTGTGTGTTTGCAGGATGAAAGCACAGCCCTGTCCATCGCTCTGGAGGCGGGACATAATGACATCGCAGTGCTCCTTTACGCGCGTGCCAACTTCTCCAAAGGACAGACGGGGGTACTCACATACAACTACACGTGTTCTCACTCACATACAACTACACGTGTCCTCACTCACATACAACTACACGTGTCCTCACTCACATACAACTACACGTGTTCTCCCTCACATACAACTACACGTGTTCTCACTCACATACAATTACACGTGTCCTCACTCACATACAACTACACGTGTTCTCACTCACATACAACTACACGTGTCCTCACTCATGTACAACTACACGTGTCCTCACTCACATACAACTACACGTGTCCTCACTCATGTACAACTACACGTGTCCTCACTCACATACAACTACACGTGTCCTCACTCATGTACAACTACACGTGTTCTCACTCACATACAACTACACGTGTTCTCACTCACATCAAACTACCGTAAAAGCTGGGTTACAAGCCGCTACTACCTTCGGTGCTTGTCCCCGCTGTAGCTAGCTAACGCTGCTGCTAGCTAACGCTGCTGCTAGCTCCCCGCTGCTGCTACTACTGGTCCCGCTACCTTCGGTGGTTGTCGGGGAACTAGCGAGAGCTAGCGGAAGTTAGCTGAGAGCTAGCGGAAGTTAGCTGAGAGCTAGCGGAGAACTAACGGAGAACTAGCAGCAGCGCTAGCTGGCTACAGCGGGGAGCTAGCGGGGACACCCACCCAACGTAGTAACGGCTGGTAACCCGACTTTTACGATACACGTGTTCTCATCAAACTACACATGTTCTCATTCACATCAAACTACACGTGTTCTCATCAAACTACACGTGTTAAATTGTCTTCATGTGTCTCCAGGCAGCTGCTCGCCTCAGTGGGAAGTCTCTCTCCTCCGCTGGAGGCAGAACTCTCTTTGAATGAGGCGATGCCCCGAAACACGGACGGATGCTTCTTGATGGAGATTCATCTCGAAGCCTTCCCATCAAACGGGGGAAATTTAATGTCAGATCCAAACGTGGAGTTCCAGACACCGTTGGCTGATCTCTGAAGCATCTGCACAACGTTCATCGTGTTGTAACTGTGTAAATTAATTATTCTAGAAAAAAACACAGCATGTTAAAAGTATGAACTTTATATATTTCTATTTTTATTGTAGTGTAAAAATATGAATTCATTTGTGTTTATAAGTTGATACTTTTGCTGTATCTGTATACCGAGCATAATTCTGAAGCATTATATACAGTTTGTTTTAATATTTTAAACATGTCACCACTAAAGCTACGGCTACATGCGACTGCGCCGCATCTGTTTCTAAGATTCATGGGAGGAGAAAGTTGTTGATGACAAATATTTCAACATTTTGGGAAAAACTATTTGGGAATATTGATGCCTTTAAGGTCTGATAAGCATGCGGTTAGCTTGGTTTTTAAACAGATCAAACACATGAAAGATATTGTGTTTTATTACTGAGCTTTACTTTATTAGTGAGCTGTTTCCAGTCTCTATGCTAAGCTAAGCTAATCGCTGCTGCATCAATCTCCTCTAACTCACAGAGCCAATAAGTGGCGTCTAGTTATGATGGATATTTGTGACACTGGTATGTGTTCTCTTCTGTGAATAAAGCCACTTCTCATATATTTTTAATATACATATATATTGTGTGTTATACATCCATTTCTGGGTACCCCAACATAGTTTTTCCCCAGTTGATTTCTACTGCTGGCTGCATATCAAATGAAAACACTTAAGTGTGAAAGCTTATTTTATGGAGCTTCTTTCTTCTTCTATTTATTTTACAGCAAGTTTCCATTCCAGCAGGTTTCAGTGGGCGTCTTGCATGAACTTTTTCTCACATTTCTCTTCAGTGACTCAACCAATTGAAAAAAGAGAGAAAACAGAAGCCTGTTGAGACGTCAGAGTGTATTCAACACCTCTTTTCCCCTTTTTCAGCCTGGCAGAAACCAGTCTGACACCCAGCAACCTGTTCTTCCACTCCGCTCTTTACCAGTTACTCCTTACACAATGTGTGTTTTATTTCTACCCTGCTCACCATTATGCTCACCATGATTTCTTCAGTGCATGAGCTATTATTGACTATTCCATAAGGATATGGCTGCAAGATGCTTTACATTCTAAACCTCTCTTCAGGAGACCGACATAAAAGACGGGGTCATGTTTGGTTGTCTTTGTGACCCGCGGATGAGGCTCCATCTTTGTTTGCACTCCTGCTAATTAAAACTGACTTTAAGCTTTTAGAATGAGCTCTGAAGAATTGATCAAACATTCAGAATGTGACGTACGGTCCAGAACGTTTGAATTAATATTCCATCGGGAGCCAGCTGGAGAAAAGAGAGTTTGTGGGGCGACGTTGGAAATAAATGGGGGCCAGTAATTCAACTCTGCATTAATTATTCCATATTTCATATTTTTGTGATTTTGTTATGAGGTTAAGAAGTCATAGAAGAAGACACAGTCCCAATTACTTTATTTTTTTGGGTGTGAATTTACTCTGTATTTGCAAAAATGTCAATAATAAAAGATATTTTCAAAGTTGGTGAAACATGCAGTGACTTCCTGGCTGTGTATTTATTTATATATAAATATTCCCTTTGCTTTTTGTTTACTGCACGATGTATATTTTGCATATTTGTGAAGCGTCTGAAAGCGTTTGCCTCGTGCTGCTGGATCCCATTAGTGTGACTGAGAGCACTCTGACTCATATTTCATATTCCAGCAACGGCAATAAAACACAATGCTATACAAGGTCCGCCATCAAAATGTGCAGTTGCCATGGTAACAATCAGCTGGCATGAGCAAGTGGTTCATGGTAACATAATGCTGAAATGATATCCGTTTCATCTGGAGGACAGCTGACCCAGACGCTTTACACTGCCGTGCTCTACAATAAGAAAAGATTTTCATATGAGCTATTTTCAAAAGCAAAAAATATCACAATAAGGGCTCCCTTGTTTTTTTTTAAACATGCAAGCAAAATACCTTTTTTACAAGAAAATACCATCGACGTCGAGGGTGGTGACATGCTTACAGTACACATGCTGCATGGGTTTGACACCCGCTGGATAATGATTTATTATCTCATGCCTTCATATAGACGTATATTGTATATGTTGAATATTTCTCTTTTTCCTCTGCTCTACAACACACCGCATATCCTCCAGACACATCCCACTCCAGCTTACATGAGATCTGATATTTACCAAAAATAGCACGAGTCCTCCGCCCATGCAGATGGAAGTGCATTGCTTGGGACTAGACGGCTAATTATCTCGTCAGCTGCAGCTGAACAGCTTATAACCTTAAATATTCAGACGCTCCTGACTCACAACATCCTCAGTCAGCTACGGCCGCAACCGTGCAAACCCTCCAAAACACTAAGCTCGTGATATAAGAATGTATTACATCAAACGAGATGCTGAGGAAATCCCGTTGACACTCTAGTTCTGGCTTTCTGAAAATAAAGCAGAAGGTCAGAGAGATGTTAAGTCTGGAAGAGGTGCAGGACGAAGGCCATGAAAACACGCTGCTCTTTAGTTTGGGTTATTCCACATGTTTTTCTCAGGGTCATGTTATATTTCCTTGCACCAATCAGGATTGAGCAACATCTGACTCCAGATGACTACAGCTGAGGTTTGGTGGTAACTCTTAAGATGTATTTCCCCCAAACTTTAACTGGAAATGAACACTTTTAACCCTGAATATTAATGTTAAACTGAAAAAGCCTAAAACTATGTTTCAGGAGATTTACAATAGAGAGTTGCACATGTCTAGATGTATTTCACCTGTTTGCTGAAAGCATTTCATGGAGGCACACTGTGACCTTTATGGTAAGAAGTGAGATTTACTTCACTGATTTATAGAAATTATGGCTTTGACCTCCTTTAAAGAGCATGAAACGCAACCTTTCATTTCTATCCTGTTTCCCTGGTATGAGTTCTGACATTGTTTGCTATAAAGTAGAATGTTGTGCATAATATGTCAGGCGGGCGAATTGATTTACGGAAACCAGATGTGTATGAAACCCAAACGAGAACCAGTCCACACAGTTATTGCTGCTCAGCAGCTCAGAGAGGCTGAGGGAGTTTTCCTCGCTCATAAATGAAGTGTAATCTGAGTCCATGTTATTTTCATTAATCACAGGGCTGGAATTCTGTGGCTAAACACAAACAAGGGAGAGACAATGGGGTTTGGATGTGGGGAGGGCTGCATCTATGTATTATATATGTATATATTATATTTATTTTTAATTTTCTCTTTAGTGTTCTCATCATTGTTGCTGGTTTGGTACCAGTACTCCAGGTGGTCTTGGCTCCTGGACCGTCTGGAGAGGTCCTAAAGGAGCCAGCAGCTTCTCACCGGCCAGTCCGGCTGCTGCGCGCACATCTGGCACAACGTTTGCGTTAAAAGGATCAAACAGTGCGCGTTTCCTCTTTAACCAGCAGCCACATGTTGGATGTTGGAGCGTGCCAGAGTAAACATGCATGTTTTTATCAACCACACATGCTACGACAAGCACACAAGGCACAGCTAGCCTAAAGACCCCGTTTTAAAAAGGTAAACTCAGTGGTACGACTACTTTTGGTGGATCTGATGACGTAGCTGGTCATTAATATGTCGGGGTGGGGACGTGACCCCGCGTCCCTCGTGGCCACAAGGCGCGTGCCCCGTTGCACCCACTGCATGAACTGTCCCGTGCTGCTGCAGGTTGGACTCTTATTTAAGATCAAGATCTCCGCAGTAAAGGCTGCTGGACAACACGTTCCCGTTTTTTTGGAATGCAACGCAAAATAATGCAAAAAATAAAATAAAATTTAAAAAAATAAAAATGGACCCGGTAACTTTGACAGCGGGGTGGGAAGAGAGGGGAACCGAACCCCCGTCTGGCTGCAGAGATATTAAAAACATGCAGAGGGAGACAAGCTCGAGGCCTTCCAGAGTCAGGAAAAAGACTTCGGAGAGCAGCGGACGGGACGCGGGGATGGCTCTGCTGGCTTCCTCCTGCACATTGATCTGTGCATGAAAACATAGCGCGGTTATTCTCCCCCCTTCTGGGCTCTGCTCCTGAGTGATCAGCTGATGAAGAGACTAGCAGCTCGCCGCTATGCTGGCGTGCTAATTCTCTCCCCCACAGCTGCAGCCGAGCCCGACCGCCAGCCTGCAGACCGCGCGCAGGTAAACCCGCTCCACGTCTTTCTTCTGCGGCTCAGCATCCAGCCGGGCTACATCGCATGGGACGAGAGGAAGAGATGGATCAAATGTGTGTGTGTGTGTGTGTGTGTGTGTGTGTGTGTGTGTGTGTGTGTGTGTGTGTGTGTGTGTGTGTGTGTGTGTGTGTGGGTGATTGAGTGAGGACAGGAGGAGAGAGGGGTGTGTGTGTGTGTGTGTGTGTGTGTGTGTGTGTGTGTGTGTGTGTGTGTAGGTGTGTGTTGTAACAGATGAGAGGGAATCTTTGCCAGATTAGTCAGGAAAGAGGCAGGCTTGTTAGGAGATAGCACAGGCATGGAGCAGCACATGCACACACACACACGCGCGCGCGCACGCACACACACACTGACACCCGTCCGCGCACACATGTACAGTCTAGCAGCTCTCAGCTGGGCTGTACATCGTCGAGGATTACCCTCCATCCCTCCAGTAGATTCCGCTGGAGCCATTGCAGCTCCTCAGAGAGCAGCGATGATCAACCGGATTTCTTTTGTTACCTCTAGTGTTGTTGTCTCCTCCAACTCATTCTCTCTCATGCATTTGGGGCTCGGATGTGCAAGCATGCGTTTTTTTTATTTTTTTTATATTTTTATGCTTCTATTTTCTCTTTTCTTTTCAGCATTTGTCTCCATCAGTTGTATTTGTGTTGTTGTTGCTTTGATAATTATTGTGATTCTGCATGGTGCTGTTCCTGTTCCTCTGACCAGTGTGTGTGTGTGTGTGTGTGTGTGTGTGTGTGTGTGTGTGTGTGTGTGTGTGTGTGTGTGTCAAAAATACAATATTTCAGCATGCTTTCATCTTTGTCCTTGAGAAATATATTTTTCGCAAGCGCATGCTTTGTGCTATGATTTGGATGCCGGTGGTGTGTGCTGCATGAGCCCCATGTGATTGATGCATCAATAATATGTTCGGATTGGACGGCATGCTTTCTCAATTTCCTCCCTCTCCTCCCCAGCTGAGCTGCTGCTCTGCTGCTGCATGCATACTCATGTTTCTGGCCTCTAATTGCCTTTGTGGAAAATCCAGTGGTTGCAGCAGTTATTGGAAAAAGGAGCGATAAAATGGTTGAAAAATAACTCGGGATGCAGCAGGCAGGGACCCTCTCTCACACCACATCTCATCCGTGTGCAAAAACAGGAACATATGGGATATTATGCCGTGCATTATTAGCATTATTAGCATTATTAACGTGGCTTATTCCGATGTATTCACAATCAAGTGTGCATTTAAAAGAAAAGGCCGCCTTCTCCCTCGATAATCATCTGACATCAAAGCCTCCGGATAAAATAATCTGTCCTAAATTTGCAGAGAACGGCTCAGTCGCTCCAGTCCGATGCAAATTCATATGCTATTGTGATAAATAAATAAACACTTTCATTTGAGCACAAAAACACACTCCATCATTCTGAAAGCTTCGGCGCTGCTAATCAGCTGGAGACTGTGAGTGTTGATGCTTTAGATTCAGATTCAATAGATTGTTGTCTGAAGGGTTTTTATCTCTCGGCTTAATGAACCAGTTTCCGAGCATCACAACTGTCCCATGAGGAAGAGTTCAGAGGAATGGAATGGAAGAATTTTGAATGTGAATTGGTCACAGCTCTCCTTGTTTCCTTATACACAGTCTGCGTATATGTTGTATGTCACAATGGGCCATTGGCCCGGTTTGAGTCTGTTTGATGTCGCTCCCTCCTCCTGCAGCCGGAGGCCGGACAGAACGGTTCCCTGGAGGAGATGGAGGAGGACATCAGTCTGAAGAAGCGTAAAAGTGATCACCATGGGGAGAAGGAGCTGCAGGCCGGCCAGGAGACCGGCGAAAAGGTCAAAAGGAAGCGAGGACGCCCACCTGCTGAGAAACTGCCTCCAAACCCGCCGGAGCTCACCAGAAAACTGAGCACGCTGGTAGACATGGTTCTCAACTACAAGGACGGGTGAGAGCGCTCAGTGTGTGTGTGTGTGTGTGTGTGTGTGTGTGTGTGTGATACAGCTACACTCATTGTTGGTCAAAATGCACAAACCAGCTTCCTCTGAGCTGAGCAATATGTATACAAAAATCTGCTTTGAGCAAAAAGTCTTTGCGGTGCAATGTAAGTGTGCACCGCCACATGAACGGCTGTGCGGCTGCACTCAAATATGAAAAACTCACCTTGTGTACATTTGGGTGTCTGGAGTTCCTGCCCACTAACAGGGACATAAGTCAGTTGACCCTCGATCAGAAAACATGTGACTCAACAAACCGTTCGGATTGGGATCCCCTTCCTATGTCCCATGCAGGCTCAGCAGAGTAAACCAGCATGATGTGACCTCCTCTAGACTCAGGGAGGCTGTGAGCATGTCCACATTCACTCAGTCCATGACCGTCGATCAGTAACAGACATGTGGGTTCAAACGGTGAGTTGTCGCTTTGTGATCCAGGTTGGGTCGACAGATCAGCAAAGGCTTTGTGCAGCTTCCCTCCAAGAAGGAGGTCCCCGAGTACTACGAGCTGATCCGGAAGCCGGTGGACTTCAGAAGGATCAGGGTACGTGTCCCAGACGTGTCTTATCCGCTGAGAGAGAAACTCAAGTTAATGGAGATGAATGACCCACTTTGGATTATGAAAATTAGTATCTTCAGAGTTTGAAAGGAACCTCATTTTGGGAGATCTATTGGCATTCATGGAATATGATATGTTTTCTTTAGTTTATGATTTTGTTTTGTTTTTTTGATTATTTGTTGCGGTGGTCAAATTGAGGGTTTGATGCCGACCCTCTGCTTCACAGGAGCGTGTTCGTAATCACAAGTACAGAAGTGTGGTGGATTTGGAGAAGGACGTCTTCCTCCTGTGTCACAACGCTCAGACCTATAACCTGGAGGGGTCTCAGGTGAGCCGCGAGACAAGCCTTCATTTCACCCTTCTTTTTTGTATCAGTCTCCATTCTCTACTGTTGTAGTTGTACCGTAAAAGCTGGGTTACCTTCGGTGGTTGTCCCTGCTGTAGCAAGCTAGCGCTGCTGCTAGCTCCCCGCTGCTGCTAGCGCTGCTGCTAGCTCCACGCTGCTGCTAGCGCTGCTGCTAGCTCTGCTGCTTGCTCTGCTGCTAGCTCTGCTGCTAGCTCCCCGCTGCTGCTAGCGCTGCTGCTAGCGCTGCTGCTAGCTCTGCTGCTTGCTCTGCTGCTAGCGCTGCTGCTAGCTCTGCTGCTTGCTCTGCTGCTAGCTCCCCGCTGCCGGGGCTGGTCCCACTACCTTCGGTAGTTGTCGGTGAACTAGCGAGAGCTAGCGGAAGTTAGCGGAGAGCTAGCGGAAGTTAGCGGGGAACTAGCGCTAACTGGCTACAGTGGGGAACTAACGAGGAGCTAGCGCGGACACCCGAACGTAGTAGCGGCTTGTAACCCGACTTGGACGGTAAATGGGTTTGGATCTTGATGTCCGTGTTCACTGCTGCAGATCTACGAGGATTCGATCGTCATTAAGTCTGTTTTCGAGAGCGCGAGACAGCGAATCGTCACAGACGAGGAGCAGAAAGAGACGGTCAGCGCCGGTCACAGCGATAATGGCGGCGGAGCCGAAGACCAATTTGTTCCATCGGCAGGTGAGAGTAAAAAACAAAAATGCAAACCTCAGGAAGGGTGCTGTTCTTCTTCTCCAAGTGACCAAATACACACACTCTGTTTAAAAAACGCACACACACAACTTGACTTTTGAATATGAACTCTCGGAACTTTCTGTTCTTGTAACCAGTGAAACCAGTAGCAGCCCAGCGAAAGAAGGGGAATAAGGAGGGGAGACGCAGGAATACCACGGCCAAGAGGCTCCACAGTGATTTAGACAGTGATGAGGATCTAGAGGACAACACCACGAAAGATGAAGGTTGAGCCGAAGGGCCCCTCCGTTTTTTTTGTTTTTTTGTATTCTGGTTCATGTCTATTCTCTACCGCACCCCTCCGCATTGGTTTCTGCATTTTCTAAGAGAAAGAAAGCAAAAAACAAGACCGGAAGGACCCCTCAAAGAGAGCCACTTATGGAACAATGCGTCTGTCTTCATGACGACTCCAAACACTTCTTGCTGCACATAGTGCTGTTTTTTTTAATTTATTTAGCTGGTCTTTTATTACATTTGCCCCCTTTTATCTGCCTTATAGTCTTTGTGGTTGCGTCTGCAAATCTGATGTAAAACACCAGTTTTCTCTGCCCTGTTTCTAACCCATATATTTGATTGTATAAAAACGCCTTCATAGGATCATAATACGTAAATGTCTCCTCCAGAGTAGCGCCCGCTGATGATAGTGCTGAAGTACACGGGAAGGTGTTTGTGAATAGAGAACAAATGAGCACTGAAAAAAAACGCTGAATGTGATTTTAGAGACAAGACATCTTTGATAAACACCATAGTGGAAGTGTGGAGTCAAAAGAGACCAGTTGTTATACTTTTGTGTCTGTTTCTCAAGCTTGATGGAATACGTTTGGGTCTAATCAAGGGAACTCCTGCAGATGAACATGTGTATCCCTTGTGCTACAGTGTATCCACATATTGTACAGTTTGTGTGAAAATTAATGAAAAAAATAAAAATACATTTCTTTTGATTTACTCTCTTGGTTGTTAAGGGGAAAGGGGAGGAGGGGTGGAAGACATCTTTGTTAGGACAATCCCTGGAAACATGTATCACTTAAAACACTTGCAAAATAAATTTGACCAAAAGTCCCCCTGGTTGGTGATTATTATCATTATGATCAGCAGTAGCAGCCATTGTTGTAGTACTTATACACACAGATCAGCAGCAGCAGCCATTGTTGTAGTACTTGTACACAGAACAGCAGTAGCAGCCATTGTTGTAGTACTTGTACACAGAACAGCAGTAGCAGCCATTGTTGTAGTACTTCTACACACATATCAGCAGTAGCAGCCATTGTTGTAGTACTTGTACACTGAACAGGGAGGATGCATTGTGGACGACGTGCCAATAGGTGGTGCAATAGAACTGTGTGTGTGTAAGTTTATTTGTAACGCTCATATCAACAATAAAGCAATTCAAAGTGCTTCACATGAAACCATTAAAAGCATCAAAACATAATGCAAAATAAAAATAGATTAAAAAATATATAAGAACATTAATTAAAACATTAAACATGTATTAAGATCATTGAATTAAAATTATACTCACAAAAAATAAAAATAAGATACAGCACCTAATTTGAATTCAACTTATATTTACTCTTTAATTCACAACGTGACAAGAATGTATTAATGTTCATGTTTTCTTAAATAAATAAGTCGGTCTAATATCGATAGAACCGCGTGGCGCCATGGTTTGAGAAACGCAGAAGGCCTCACATGTCGAAGTGTTGGAGCTCGTTAAGGAAACGCTGGTGCAGTTTCTTTTTCGTGGACATGCAGGTCCACGCACCACATGAGCCTCCAGTAATGAACCCTTCGCCCCGCGTGCTCGTGCACTCAGATGCTACTTGACTTTTGATGAGCGTCTTCTCTCATAACTGACCTTCATGTCATGTGTCGCGAGGGCCGCTTGAAGGCCACGAGGCACCACATTAAAAACCCAAGGGACGCATTGGACCGTCACCAATTCACACGCTGACTTGGGATAATTTACAAAAACGTCACTTCTGATGCGTCTGGTTGTTACCAAGAAATGGCCAGGTAACAGTTTTTAGATTATGTTTTCTTTGCTAATTTATTGTAAAAGGAAAAGCATTCATGGTATAAGAACAGATAAATCCCGCTGTGGGGTGTAGCGTGAACGCTGGTCTTGCCAGGGGAAGAGGAGGGTAGGGGGGAGAGTAGGAAAGGCAAGACCTCGCACCTAACTCGGTGGCACTCCGTCGGCTAATTATCCTAGTGATCCCGGAGGAAATAATAATCCTCATCCGATATTGGCATAACGCCTTCGGTCTTTTATCTCACCCCGTGCTAAATCGTTAGGTTTTTGTGTTATTTTCAAATTAAGTTATAGGTTTTGTCGAGGGTGTTTTTCAGCTTGCGCTCTAGGTCCCCTGCGGTAGGCTGTAACTCCTCCCAACCCTTATCAAGCGAGTACGTATATCGTCTATACCTTCTCTCTACCTATTTTGACACCATCTCATCATTATGACAAACACTGCAAAAGTCTTCACCCAAAGACACTTAGTCTCTTTGGTAGATTCAGTCGTCACTTCTGTATCTCACGGTGGATGGACAGGGAAAGAGGGTTTAAACTGTTTTAAAGAACCAGAACCTTTGGTTTGGTTTCAGTCCCTTACAAATGGTAAGGCCGAGTTTTTATTCAAAGTTTATCTTACATACAAAAAATTAAATTCAATCAAACAGTTTAAAAGTCACAAGTAACTAAGAGAAAGGGTTAAGTTTTTAGAGCTGGTGAGTGAACACCTCTTCTCTCTTGTCTACTCCTGCACAGAATTGCCAGGGACCCCCCTCCTGATAGCAGAAGTTTCTTCCAGACTCTAAAGCTGGAGACCTGTCCCAACCCCTAAGGGCTGGGACAGGTCCAATCTGATTTTTCTCCTTTTCTAGTAAAGATGCATATTAAGTAACTAAGAGAAAGGGTTAAGTTTTTAGAGCTGGTGAATGAACACCTCTTCTCTCTTGTCTACTCCTGCACAGAATTGCCAGGCACCCCCAAAAAACATGCATTCCTACCCCCTCTTTTATACACCAGAATACATAAATCATCCTGTCACCAGAGTTGGACAGAGGAGGTTTCACTACCTTATTTGGTAATACTGCCAATGCATAAAATTCATAGGACGCTATAAGTTGCTATGTTATATACTCTTTTTGAATGAGATGTGTTAAATGTTCTCTCCTTTGTTAAGAGCATGCTATAATAGTTAGACCTTTTTACTTTCATATTTTTCCTCGGACACTCAACAGGGGAAATTGCGTCAATCAACGTCACTTGAAAGCACCATCGACCGTTTGAAGCGCAGTGCTTCACACGCCTGGATATGGGGATTTTCTGCAGGCGTTGGAGCCCCGTGGGTGGAGAGCCACTTTCAGGTCACTCCAGCGCTGTTTGATTGGGTTCAAGTCCCGGCTCCTGCTGAGCCACTCAAGGACAGAGTTATCCCTAAGCCTTGCTGAGCCCGGCTCGGTCTCACAGAGTCCTCGTCCTGTGGGAAGGTGAACCATTGACCCTGGTCTGAGGCCAGTTTGGCTGGCTAGTCTGCGCTAAGAAGACACCTGGTTGTTCCAAACTTCTTCCATTTAAGAATTAACGAGGCCGCTGTGCTCTT
Organism: Taurulus bubalis; assembly: GCF_910589615.1. NCBI lineage: Eukaryota > Metazoa > Chordata > Actinopteri > Perciformes > Cottidae > Taurulus > Taurulus bubalis. The sequence continues at coordinate 20,355,335 of NC_136607.1, forward strand.
GCAGAAGAATTTCTTTGTCACCTCTTTAATCTGCGCCTCAACAGAAGCTATGAACTCTGCAGGCAGCTCCTGTCACCTCAACTCTTTATGTAGCTTACATGTTCCCGAGCAGATATTCATTGTTTTACATTGATTCTCCACTGCGTCACACAGTAAAGGTAGCATACACACTATATACGTTTGAGTATTTCAGATGGCAGGTTCTATATTAACGAGATGTTCAGATTCAGCAACATGGGCTGAAAGAAGCTGCAGCCTGAGGGATTCTGTGTTAATGCAAACCTTTCACTCCTCAGGGAGTCTGAATATAAAATCTTACTGGAGCTTTAAACTGCAGTTTCAGTTGGGACTGGGTCTAAAAATAATGTCTGTCTGAAGATAGTCAAGTATCAACGCATAGACAGCAGAAGGCATCTGTTAGCAAAGACTTGAGGGTTTACCACAGAAAGACAGATGCTAATGAACAAATAAACCTGCAAGTTGTGTGATTTTAGGATCCTGGAACTTAAAATGTTTTGCAGGTCAACGTTGACGTGACATTTGTGTGCCGATCGCACTAAAACTTTTCGTAAGAAACTGACATTTTTTTTAGTTTACACGTAAACGGAATGATCTTTGGTAAAACTGCCACTCAGTTTTTAGTTAATCACGTTTCTCGCCTGCAACTTGACGCTGTCTGATAATGGGGTCTTCGCTAAGTAGCATACGTTAGCTTGCATAACTTATAATAGTGCTAAGAATCTGCTTGTGCGTATGCTGACGTTAGCATTCAGCCCAAATTGCTTCTGTTGGATGGATGAAAACACTTCCATGCTTTCTTTACATGGACAAGCAAAATAAACGATACGAAATATTCTTTGTTTTCCTCAGGGATAATATTATTTGTCTAATTGGTTTCCCCAGTTGTTCTCTATATTCCAATCCCAAAAAGACTAAAATGTGGAGAGCTTGCAAGTATAGTTATATCTTTATTGGCATTATTACAATCTGAAATGCAGGGCGGCATTACACTTTTAGAAGTAAATAAAACCAATAATAAAAATCACATTCAGATTGAAGGAGCCAGTGAGCGACATGGATCCATTCCTGTTGGAGAACAAAACACCGGGTTAAGTAGTCGTTACCGATTAATGTAAAGTGCAATGTAAAGTTAAAACTTACCTGAAGAATAAGTCAGAAATTCACATCAGTGATGGTCAGTGGCCCGAGGACAGCTTTTTGTGCCATACCATGCTTCCCTGTTTAAAAATACATGAACGGTTTAAGTACAAGTCAAACCACACAAATTGACGACGCAGAAGTCGCACCAATACCTGACGCTAAACTCCTGACCCTCCTGGACTTGCAGTCAGAGTCACAGCAGGCACAGAGGTTGCGGGATGCAGAGTTGTCCAGCTGCGCCCAGCTGTGTTCATGAGGGTCGGAGAAGAAGAGTCGGAACATTATTCTCAGTCAGATTGAGCCCATAGAACCTTCTGTGAATGTGTGTTTCCAGGGACTGTTTACCCATGCTCCTTCACATAGTGGCAGGCCTTCTTGCTGCTGTCCAGGCGGTTGGGATCCCAAGCCACGAGTTTACAGTGGATGAACACCTGTTGAGTGGAGACGTGAGCTTCCAGTTCACACAACAAAGCCCTGAATCTAAAAATGAACGTGCAAAAGTTAGCATTACCTCGTCGCCGAGACCAAACCTAAATGCTTGAAGGGAAAGGTGGATCTCCGTTGATTTTTGCCTTTGTTCGAATTTGGAGCGCGATACCAGACTGTCCACAAGACACCTGTGAGGGTCAAACAGTCGTCGTGTTACGTCTGAGTTCAGGACAACAAAATGATGCAACGTGAAGCCAGATTACCCGTCATTGGCGATTATCTGGTATAAAGCGCTTCCCGGCTGCAGCTCCGGTGTGGTCGACGCTACGCATTGCTCAAGAAACAGCAGCAAGGGCTGATGGGTCTTCTGCGTCACGCTGGCCATGATCGGGATAAAGGAGCCCAGGGCAAAGGTAGTGGATTCAGCAGGGCCGGAGAAGTCGGCTACAGCAGTAAAGAGGAGAGTCGATACGTTACAGGAGTCACCGGGAGAGCCGCCACCTGCAGTGAAGTCACGCTTCACACCCACCATTCATGAGGCCGAAGTGGAACTCTAGATCTCCGAAGCCGTACGTGTTGAAAATTGGGGTGTAAAGCCGAGGGTACCAGTCTTCAGGCCTGCAACAAAACCAATGCCGTAAAGCAACAGCTGCCATTTTAGCAAACTCAATGTGAAGTAGTGTGAACAGCCACCTCTCATATGAACAGACGACAAGGTGAGTGAAGGCCAGAGCGTCAGAGTCATGAGGGGAACTGTAGGTCAGATCATTGGTGAACATCAAGAGATCCCCAGTTACCTACGAGAGACACAAGTTACCGCGCTGCAGGGAATACAGAGGACTCGACTTGCAGGTAATGTGGAGCTTCTACGCACAATTCTCCTGAAGTTACAATCCTCGAAGTTCACGGCGAAGACGGCCTCGGTGGCCGAGAAGCTGGTGGGGAAGCAGTTCCCCAGACGGAAGAGCGAGGGGTCGGCCCGGGACCGGCCCACCCTCCACACCAGGGTCACAGCATCGGCTCCGCAGTCCAGCTGCATGTCTGGAAGGAGACGCAACACAAAGGCAAGTTGCTACTGAAGAAAAAAACAAAACTTTTTCCAGCATTTTGTTAGAATATTACCTGCATACACTGACACGGCGGCAGCAGCAGCCAGGCTCCAGAGCAGTGCACCTTGCCAGAAGAAAGCCATCATGACTGGATGCTGGCTCTGGGCAGTGGGGGTGTTTTTATTCCTTGTTACCGGGGCAATTTTCATCAAGACAACCTCTTTCAGCTGGTGAGTGTCCACAGCCTCAGGTGCAGAGGCCGTCATACTTCTTCTTCTTCTCTTTAGTGTTATTGGCGGACTACACACCAACGTTTATGGTGCATACCGCCACCTACTGTACCGGAGTGTAACACCCGAGTTGTTCTCTGTATACCTGTAGTCCAATCCCACATACGTAATTGTATTAAATATGTTATTAAGTATACATATATATAAGTAATTGGACAAACTAACATAATAGTGAATATAATGATCATTATAAATACTTGGAGGAAAATCCTTTGCAGTCAATGATTGCCTGAAGTCTTTCACGCAAGGTCATCACCAAACATTGAGTTTCCTCCCTTGAGATGCTTTGCCAGGCCTTTACTGCAGCCCCTCCAGGTGCTGCTTGTTTGTGGGTCCTTCTGCCTTCACGTTTATCTCAAGTAAATGAAAAGCATGCTCACTTGAGTTGAGATCACGTGACTGACTTGGCCATTGAAGAATATTCCATTTATTTGCCTTAAGCTCTTGGGCTCTTTTCACAGTCGGTTTTGGGTCATTATCCGTACTGAGAAGTGCCGTCCAATCAGTTTTGCCGCATTTGGCTGAATCTGAGCAGATAGTAAACCCCTAAAAACCTCAAAACTCATCCTGCTACTTCTCAATAGCTACAACATGCTCAATGAACACCAGTGGCCAAGTTCCTTTGATAGCCATACAAGCCCATGGCACTGTGCCACCATGTTAAATTAGTGATGTGATTTTCTTCGGATCAGGAGCGGTTTCTTTCCTCCTTACACTTTTCGCTTCCCATCATTCTGGAACAAGTTAACCTTAGTTTCATCTTCCAAAGAACCGTCATCTAAAACTCAGGATTATCCAGCCTTTTCATCTGGCAAAGTCTAATCTGGCCTTCCTGTTCTTCAGTGTTCCACCTTGTTGTAAACCCTCTGTATTCAGATTCATGAAGACATCTCTTGATTGTAGACGTTGACAATGATGCCTACCTGGTCCAGAGTGTTCATGTTATGAAGGGTTTTTCTCCAACAAGGACAGAATCAGTTCATCTACTTTACACCTCTTCCGTGTTCTTCCAGGCCTTTCGGGGTTGGTGAGCTTGCCACAGTAGATTCTGTATTTTTAAGAATTTACCAAACAATCCTAATGTTTCTGCCCCATCGGTTGTGTAGCTTTTCAGCCTTTAAGGACATCCTTCACTTGCATTGACACCCATTTGGTCCTCATGCTGAGAGTTCCCTGCATCAGTTACCAAAAACATTTTGAAATCTCTAGGGCTGCAACAACGAATCGATAAAATCGATTAGCAAAAGTGTTGGCAACGAATTTCATTATCGATTCGTTGTGTCGCGCGATTATTACAGCAGTCATAAAGTCGCGGAGAAAAAAAAAAAAGAGCGGAGCAGAGCAACTGGCCGCCAGCGTGTCTGAGATTGGAGTGAGAGACTGAGAAATGCTGAGGTTGTGATCTTAGCAAAAATAGAACATCTTGGATGTGACGTGTCGAGTCTTGGCCAACCAGCGTTAAGATGTCTACAGCGGCGTCATTTCCCTCAAGCTAGCTATCACGTTAGCTAACGTGTTTTGGTTGTCGTTAAAGTTACGTTCCGTTACAGTTCAGTCTTGCTTGTAGAAAACCGTAACGTGGTGAAACATGCCGTCACCCCCCGGTCTGGTTCAGTTCACGCTGTCACTCGCTAACGTTAAACCGGCACACCGGAGGATCTGGCTGCAGGTTGTTTTTTTACTCAAAGTAGACTGAATCAAATCACGTAGTTGGGCTTAGCCAACAACGTCAGTTCGTGGTCGTAAGAGGCCCAGAATGAAATAGTTTAAGGAAGAGGACTCTATATGGAGCACAGCTTGATGCAGAGCTGAGATGAGGTGGAGCTGGGCCTGGAGGTTTCGGTCAAAACAGACGTGAGAGGAGCAGTACAGCTTCCCTCTGTCCCAGTGTTTCATACATATTGATAAAGCAGCCTCTGCTCCAAGGAGATCAATTACAGTAAAAAAAAAAAAAAGGGCCCACATTTGGCAGATCTAAAGCATACATGTATGTTTTTAGTGTTAGTCCATTTTAATCTAATTTGTTTAATTAACAGCTCAGGGATGTTCAAGGAGCAACCTGTTTTGCACTGTCACTTCTGTTTTTGAACAAATGGTTGGAAATTAATGTTTTTTTTAAATCCAATAAAAAAAACGATTATTAAAATAGCCGTTAGTTCCAGCCCTAGAAATCTCCAGACCTATACCGAGGAACAGGCCACCCAACCATTTGTAAGATAATGGTCCAATTACTTCTGAGAGTAAAAATGGTTGCAATTCCTAGACTGTTAATGTGATAGTTTTGTTACTTATTGAAATAGCTGAACGTCTACTACTTCAACCACATATTGACTGCTTTAAAATCTATGGCAGTCACGCAAATAAGTAACATTTCAAATACTTATGGACCTGACTGCATGTGGTTCAAGATAATGTAGGTTTCTTGAAAATAAAACACTGAAGCGCAAACAAAACACATCTTTAAGACAACTACCAGCAGAAGACTAAAACGTGGAGAGCTTTCAAGTATAGTTACATCTTTATTGGCATTATTACAATCTGAAATGCAGGGAGGCATTACACTTTTAGAAGTTTATAAAACCAATAATAAAAATCCAATTCAGATTGAAGGAGCCAGTGAGCAACATGGATCCATTCCTGTTGGAGAACAAAACACCGGGTTAAGTAGTCGTTACCGATTAATGTAAAGTGCAATGTAAAGTTAAAACTTACCTGAAGAATAAGTCAGAAATTCACATCAGTGATGGTCAGTGGCCCGAGGACAGCTTTTTGTGCCATACCATGCTTCCCTGTTTAAAAATACATGAACGGTTTAAGTACAAGTCAAACCACACAAGTTGACGACGCAGAAGTCGCACCAATACCTGACGCTAAACTCCTGACCCTCCTGGACTTGCAGTCAGAGTCACAGCAGGCACAGAGGTTGCGGGATGCAGAGTTGTCCAGCTGCTCCCAGCTGTGTTCATGAGGGTCGGAGAAGAAGAGTCGGAACATTATTCTCAGTCAGATTGAGCCCATAGAACCTTCTGTGAATGTGTGTTTCCAGGGACTGTTTACCCATGCTCCTTCACATAGTGGCAGGCCTTCTTGCTGCTGTCCAGGCGGTTGGGATCCCAAGCCACGAGTTTACAGTGGATGAACACCTGTTGAGTGGAGACGTGAGCTTCCAGTTCACACAACAAAGCCCTGAATCTAAAAATGAACGTGCAAAAGTTAGCATTACCTCGTCGCCGAGCCCAAACCTAAAGGCTTGAAGGGAAAGGTGGATCTCCGTTGATTTTTGCCTTTGTTCGAATTTGGAGCGCGATACCAGACTGTCCACAAGACACCTGTGAGGGTCAAACAGTCTTTGTGTTACGTCTGAGTTCAGGACAACAAAATGATGCAACGTGAAGCCAGATTACCCGTCATTGGCGATTATCGGGTATAAAGCGCTTCCCGGCTGCAGCTCCGGTGTGGTTGCCGCTACGCATTGCTCAAGAAACAGCAGCAAGGGCTGATGGGTCTTCTGCGTCACGCTGGCCATGATCGGGATAAAGGAGCCCAGGGCAAAGGTAGTGGATTCAGCAGGGCCGGAGAAGTCGGCTACAGCAGTAAAGAGGAGAGTCGATACGTTACAGGAGTCACCGGGAGAGCCGCCACCTGCAGTGAAGTCACGCTTCACACCCACCATTCATGAGGCCGAAGTGGAACTCTAGATCTCCGAAGCCGTACGTGTTGAAAATTGGGGTGTAAAGCCGAGGGTACCAGTCTTCAGGCCTGCAACAAAACCAATGCCGTAAAGCAACAGCTGCCATTTTAGCAAACTCAATGTGAAGTAGTGTGAACAGCCACCTCTCATATGAACAGACGACAAGGTGAGTGAAGGCCAGAGCGTCAGAGTCATGAGGGGAACTGTAGGTCAGATCATTGGTGAACATCAAGAGATCCCCAGTTACCTACGAGAGACACAAGTTACCGCGCTGCAGGGAATACAGAGGACTCGGCTTGCAGGTAATGTGGAGCTTCTACGCACAATTCTCCTGAAGTTACAATCCTCGAAGTCCACGGCAAAGACGGCCTCGGTGGCCGAGAAGCTGGTGGGGAAGCAGTTCCCCAGACGGAAGAGCGAGGGGTCGGCCCGGGACCGGCCCACCCTCCACACCAGGGTCACAGCATCGGCTCCGCAGTCCAGCTGCATGTCTGGAAGGAGACGCAACACAAAGGCAAGTTGCTACTGAAGAAAAAAAACAAAACCTTTTCCAGCATTTTGTTAGAATATTACCTGCATACACTGACACGGCAGCAGCCAGGCTCCAGAGCAGTGCACCTTGCCAGAAGAAAGCCATCATGACTGGATGCTGGCTCTGGGCAGTGGGGGTGTTTTTATTCCTTGTTACCGGGGCAATTATCATCAAGACAACCTCTTTCAGCTGGTGAGTGTCCACAGCCTCAGGTGCAGAGGCCGTCATACTTCTTCTTCTTCTCTTTAGTGTTATTGGCTGACTACAAACCAACGTTTATGGTGCATACCGCCACCTACTGTACCGGAGTGTAACACCCGAGTTGTTCTCTGTATATCTGTAGTCCAATCCCACATACGTAATTGTATTAAATATGTTATTAAGTATACATATATATAAGTAATTGGACAAACTAACATAATAGTGAATATAATGATCATTATAAATACTTGGAGGAAAATCCTTTGCAGTCAATGATTGCCTGAAGTCTTTCACGCAAGGTCATCACCAAACACTGAGTTTCCTCCCTTGAGATGCTTTGCCAGGCCTTTACTGCAGCCCCTCCAGGTGCTGCTTGTTTGTGGATCTTTCTGCCTTCACTTTATCTCAAGTAAATGAAAAGCATGCTCACTTGAGTTGAGATCACGTGACTGACTTGGCCATTGAAGAATATTCTATTTATTTGCCTTAAGCTCTTGGGCTCTTTTCACAGTAGGTTTTGGGTCATTATCCGTACTGAGAAGTGCCGTCCAATCAGTTTTGCCGCATTTGGCTGAATCTGAGCAGATAGTAAACCCCTAAAAACCTCAAAACTCATCCTGCTACTTCTCAATAGCTACAACATGCTCAATGAACACCAGTGGCCAAGTTCCTTTGATAGCCATACAAGCCCATGGCACTGTGCCACCAAGTTAAATTAGTGATGTGATTTTCTTCGGATCAGGAGCGGTTTCTCTCCTCCTAACACTTTTCGCTTCCCATCATTCTGGTACAAGTTAACCTTAGTTTCATCTTCCAAAGAACCGTCATCTAAAACTCAGGCTTATCCAGCCTTTTTATCTGGCAAAGTCTAATCTGGCCTTCCGCATTCCACCTTGTTGTAAACCCTTTATATTCAGATTCATGAAGGCATCTCTTGATTGTAGACGTTGACAATGATGCCTACCTGGTCCAGAGTGTTCATGTTATGAAGGGTTTTTCTCCAACAAGGACAGAATTAGTTCATCTACTTTACACCTCTTCCGTGTTCTTCCAGGCCTTTCGGGGTTGGTGAGCTTGCCACAGTAGATTCTGTATTTTTAAGAATTTACCAAACAATCCTAATGTTTCTGCCCCATCGGTTGTGTAGCTTTTCAGCCTTTAAGGACATCCTTCACTTGCATTGACACCCATTTGGTCCTCATGCTGAGAGTTCCCTGCATCAGTTACCAAAAACATTTTGAAATCTCTAGGGCTGCAACAACGAATCGATATAATTCGTTTAGCAAAAGTGTTGGCAACGAATTTCATTATCGATTCGTTGTGTCGCGCGATTATTACAGCAGTCATAAAGTCGCGGAGAGAAAAAAAAAAGAGCAGAGCAACTGGCCGCCAGCGTGTCTGAGATTGGAGTGAGAGACTGAGAAACGTCTAGATCTTGATCTTAGCAAAAATAGAACATCTTGGATGTGACGTGTCGAGTCTTGGCCAACCAGCGTTAAGATGTCTACAGCGGCTTCATTTCCCTCAAGCTAGCTATCACGTTAGCTAACGTGTTTTGGTTGTCGTTAAAGTTACGTTCCGTTACAGTTCAGTCTTGCTTGTAGAAAATCGTAACGTGGTGAAACATGCCGTCACCCCCCGGTCTGGTTCAGTTCACGCTGTCACTCGTTAACGTTTAATCGACACCGGAGGATCTGGCTGCAGGTTGTTTTTTTACTCAAAGTAGACTGAATCAAATCACGTAGTTGGGCTTAGCCAACAATGTCAGTTCGTGGTCGTAAGAGGCCCAGAATTAAATAGTTTAAGGAAGGACTCTATTTGGAGCACAGCTTGATGCAGAGCTGAGATGAGATGGAGCTGGGCCTGGAGGTTTCGGTCAAAACAGACGTGAGAGGAGCAGTACAGCTTCCCTCTGTCCCAGTGTTTCATACATATTGATAAAGCAAGGCATGCTAAAGCAGCCTCTGCTCCAAGGAGATCAATTACTGTAAAAAAAAAAAAAAGGGCCCACATTTGGCAGATGTAAAGCATACATGTATGTTTTTAGTGTTAGTCCATTTTAATCTAATTTGTTTAATTAACAGCTCAGGGATGTTCAAGGAGCAACCTGTTTGTGCGTTCTGAACATGTTTTGCACTGTCACTTCCGTTTTTGAACAAAGGGTTGGAAAGTAATGTTTTGCTTTTCTATCCGAGTCATCGAAAAATAAGCAACCGATAATAAAATAGTCGTTAGTTGCAGCCCTAGAAATCTCCAGACCTATACCGAGGAACAGGCCACCCAACCATTTGTAAGATAATGGTCCAATTACTTCTGAAAAAGTGTAAAAATGGTTGCAATTCCTATACTGTTAATGTGATAGTTTGGTTATTTATTGAAATAGCTGAACGTCTACTACTTCAACCACATATTGACTGCTTTCAAATCTATGGCAGTCACGCAAATAATTAACATTTCAAAAACTTATGGACCTGACTGCATGTGGTTCAAGATAATGTAGGTTTCTTGAAAATAAAAAACTGAAGCGCAAACAAAACACATCTTTAAGACAACTACCAGCAGAAGAATAAAACGTGGAGAGCTTTCAAGTATAGTTATATCTTTATTGGCATTACACTTTTAGAAGTTTATAAAACCAATAATAAAAATCCAATTCAGATTGAAGGAGCCAGTGAGCAACATGGATCCATTCCTGTTGGAGAACAAAACACCGGGTTAAGTAGTCGTTAACGATTAATGTAAAGTGCAATTATTAAAACTTACCTGAAGAATAAGTCAGAAATTCACATCAGTGATGGTCAGTGGCCCGAGGACAGCTTTTTGTGCCATACCATGCTTCCCTGTTTAAAAATACATGAACGGTTTAAGTACAAGTCAAACCACACAAGTTGACGACGCAGAAGTCGCACCAATACCTGACGCTAAACTCCTGACCCTCCTGGACTTGCAGTCAGAGTCACAGCAGGCACAGAGGTTGCGGGATGCAGAGTTGTCCAGCTGCTCCCAGCTGTGTTCATGAGGGTCGGAGAAGAAGAGTCGGAACATTATTCTCAGTCAGATTGAGCCCATAGAACCTTCTGTGAATGTGTGTTTCCAGGGACTGTTTACCCATGCTCCTTCACATAGTGGCAGGCCTTCTTGCTGCTGTCCAGGCGGTTGGGATCCCAAGCCACGAGTTTACAGTGGATGAACACCTGTTGAGTGGAGACGTGAGCTTCCAGTTCACACAACAAAGCCCTGAATCTAAAAATGAACGTGCAAAAGTTAGCATTACCTCGTCGCCGAGACCAAACCTAAAGGCTTGAAGGGAAAGGTGGATCTCCGTTGATTTTTGCCTTTGTTCGAATTTGGAGCGCGATACCAGACTGTCCACAAGACACCTGTGAGGGTCAAACGGTCGTCGTGTTACGTCTGATTTCAGGACAACAAAATGATGCAACGTGAAGCCAGATTACCCGTCATTGGCGATTATCTGGTATAAAGCGCTTCCCGGCTGCAGCTCCGGTGTGGTCGCCGCTACGCATTGCTCAAGAAACAGCAGCAAGGGCTGATGGGTCTTCTGCGTCACGCTGGCCATGATCGGGATAAAGGAGCCCAGGGCAAAGGTAGTGGATTCAGCAGGGCCGGAGAAGTCGGCTACAGCAGTAAAGAGGAGAGTCGATACGTTACAGGAGTCACCGGGAGAGCCGCCACCTGCAGTGAAGTCACGCTTCACACCCACCATTCATGAGGCCGAAGTGGAACTCTAGATCTCCGAAGCCGTACGTGTTGAAAATTGGGGTGTAAAGCCGAGGGTACCAGTCTTCAGGCCTGCAACAAAACCAATGCCGTAAAGCAACAGCTGCCATTTTAGCAAACTCAATGTGAAGTAGTGTGAACAGCCACCTCTCATATGAACAGACGACAAGGTGAGTGAAGGCCAGAGCGTCAGAGTCATGAGGGGAACTGTAGGTCAGATCATTGGTGAACATCAAGAGATCCCCAGTTACCTACGAGAGACACAAGTTACCGCGCTGCAGGGAATACAGAGGACTCGACTTGCAGGTAATGTGGAGCTTCTACGCACAATTCTCCTGAAGTTACAATCCTCGAAGTTCACGGCGAAGACGGCCTCGGTGGCCGAGAAGCTGGTGGGGAAGCAGTTCCCCAGACGGAAGAGCGAGGGGTCGGCCCGGGACCGGCCCACCCTCCACACCAGGGTCACAGCATCGGCTCCGCAGTCCAGCTGCATGTCTGGAAGGAGACGCAACACAAAGGCAAGTTGCTACTGAAGAAAAAAAAAAAAAACTTTTTCCAGCATTTTGTTAGAATATTACCTGCATACACTGACACGGCAGCAGCCAGGCTCCAGAGCAGTGCACCTTGCCAGAAGAAAGCCATCATGACTGGATGCTGGCTCTGGGCAGTGGGGGTGTTTTTATTCCTTGTTACCGGGGCAATTATCATCAAGACAACCTCTTTCAGCTGGTGAGTGTCCACAGCCTCAGGTGCAGAGGCCGTCATACTTCTTCTTCTTCTCTTTAGTTTTATTGGCTGACTACAAACCAAAGTTTATGGTGCATACCGCCACCTACTGTACCGGAGTGTAACACCATGACTTCATGACATTTGTCATTTTAAACACACTTTCTACACTGAACTTCCTGTACTTATCAGCACATGTTCAACAGTTTCATTACAGCTGCATATCTGACTTTTATCCTAATCTTAATCTGCAAAAATTAACTTCTTCTCTACATTTAGTGTCAACACTTCTCACTTTGTTATCATTCCTACTCTTATTCTCATTATTTGAAATGTCTTGCCAATATGTTATTATTCTGTGTCGTATTACTGATTTAGCTTCTGACCTCCCAAAACTCATTTCTAAAATATCATTTTTGTTAAAGGACATTTTTAGCAAGTTTATCCGTAACCTCACTCCCATCTATTCTAATATGTACCCAACATACGTGTGTGTGTGTGTGTGTGTGTGTGTGTGTGTGTGTGTGTGTGTGTGTGTGTGTGTGTGTGTGAAGATTCAGAGACTGACAGTGACTTTGAAGAAGAGGAGGAAAATCAGCTAATTCCAAAATGATGCTCTGACCTCAAGGTTCTATGTTCTGACCTCAGGGTTATTTGCTTTGTATTGATTTTCTTAGATATATATATATATATATATATATATATATATATATATATATATATATATATATATATATATATATATAAAGAAAGATGTGCACACTACATGTACATAAGGGTATATATGCGTATACATACAAATACATATACGCACATAAACACATATACACCCTCACATATAAATAGTGTTAATTCCCCCCTCATACATCTTCAAATATTATACAAGGGAATATATTACGATACAGTTCCATACATCGTTGGATAAGATAGTTTTTTCTCTAGCACCATGTATTCCAGCTATTGAGAGTTCCATGTTCACAACATCAGCATAACTAGCTAACCACTGGCGTTTCCTATAGTATGAGGTGGACTCTAGCGCATGGCCAGCATTGTTTTTGCGGCTGTCAGGCTGGTTTATAAGATGCGTTTTAGATGCTGTGATCATTCCAGTCCGGAAAAATCATTTAGAAGCAGCACAGCAGGGGTGCATGGAACTACATAGTTCAGCATCTTTGTCAATATATATATATATATATATATATATATATATATATATATATATATATATATATATATATATATATATATACGTATATATATATATATATATATATATATATATATATATATATATATACGTATATATATATATATATATATATATGTATATATATATATATATATATATATATATATATATATATATATACATATATATATATTAAGTATAATTTAATTGTATAGTTCATGCTCCCATTCTTGCACTCCTTGTATGTGAAAACATACAAGGCAATAAATGATTCTGATTCTGATTGAAAGCTCATATCATAATATTTTTGCAGGGTTCCTCGGGTAGAACGAGAGTAACTGAATGAATCGATGTCCAAGTGTCAGAAGTAAAAAGATCCTCTCAGAGCAGCAGATAACAGAGTGCTAAAAGGCGTGTGGGCTCACCGTCAACAGCTCTGGGAAACAAAGTGGCTTATGATGGAAACGGCACATGAAATGATACGCAGACCTAATGGAGGAGGACAGAGACGCTGCTGAAGGTGGAGACGCACTAATGGCTTCTGGAGATTAGTGCGCCCAGGAGGGGACTCTAATCTGTGGAGACAATCCATTTCTCTGTACCAACAGGAAACACATTTAATACATCATGGTGGCCTTTGCTAATCCCCTTTCATATCAGCTGATCACATTCAACCTCATTATTTTTTTCATGGTCGGTCTTTGGAGGAAAATGTCAACACCAACATTTAATTTAAATTGTACGCTTCAGGTTTTTTTATTTTTATTTTGCATCATTTATGACATGTTTGTATTTATTTTTGCCTTTTTTTCAAACAGTCCCTCCCTGAGGATGACTGCCAGCTATTTCATTTATTTATTTCTCTGTCGAAAGAGACGGAACTATTGAACACTAAGTTTCCAAGTCCTTTTTCCGATTCTTTTATCCGCCATCATTGACTACAGGGAACACAAGGAACCAACAACTGTACTCCTGTTTCTGGTACGCATTACAATGTCTCTTCTTGATGTGCACATAAAAGTAAGACAGCTGCATGTGCGACTAACTGACCCGAGCTCTGTCTACGAGTATTTCTATCCATTCAATCTGACATTACAGCCGTGGTCGGTGCAGACACACCTGTCTGTAGTGCTCTTGTTGAACAGGTGTAATATCACCAGTGGTGATCATCACCTCAGTGCAACTCATTTCAAAGCACTCCGTCTCTGTCCATCTGTTGGAGGATTTCAGAGTTGCTGTTAGAGGAGATCACTTTGACCCAGAGGTCATTTCACGTCTCTTCCCTCTGTGATCCCGTGGTCACTCCTCTGTCGTTCAGGTCTACTTAACCCATGCATGTTGTCTTGTCTGTATCAGATGTGCAGCTGTCCTGCAGGCGCCCTGTAGCTGCAATACACACGATGAAGGCCGGCCAAATCAACCCCTTTGTGAGCGGGCCTCTCCGTCCAGGAGCCTGGTGGGCGGAGCTTGTTTGTGAGAATAAATATCTCCTTTACTTAGAAATGCATCCATAGTTTATAAAGGATAGTTACTAGAAGTTATCACACATATCTGGCATGCTATATGTTTGAAGCCCAATCAGCCGGCACAGTCCCAGGTGAGTGTGGCGCAGACTAACATGTCCTCCTGGCAGCTCCGGTGTTTTAGGACATTAATTCAGAGGATTTGTTGACAAAAAGATGAATATGTAATACAGGAGGCTTACCCGTTTAGACAGAAGAGTTTTAAGTCGTAAAAATAAACCGCAGGGAAATAGAAGAAAAATACTTAAATTTGTAAACCAATCCCAAAGTCATGTTTTTGTAATGAAGTCATATATTTACCGACCACTTTTCCTCTCCTGTAACCTTTACTCGTTCTCTGAAGCATTGCTGCTGCCATGTAGGAATAATAATCAACAGCAGCAACGTTCTGTCTTGCAACTGCTCATTTTATTTTTTCATTATAGAAAACTATCAGAAAGCAGCAGAGAACATTGGGAGTAAAATATCGCTAATCATATCTTCTTCAAATACAGATATCAAAGTATGTAATGAGCCAAAATATGAATGTGTATAAAGACAGACAGGTTCACACATGCGGTTGCATCCATGCACTTTCAGTTTGATCCTTTTAGGATTCCTTACATCCTTCTTGTGGTGATAAAAGAAAGAAGCCTGTCCATTGCGATCTATGTGGCGATAAGCTGAGAACCCAAAAAATATATTAAAGTACAGCAAATATCATCAAAATAATCTGAAATATACTGATCCAGTATTGATTATATGTGTGCATATCATGGCTCGATCTTTTGATTATTCTCCAACGCAGACGCAGTTTCCCACTTTTTGTCATTTTACATTCTGAGCTTCATTTTAAAGCTAATTTTAATTCATCGTCCAAAACTGCCTTTTGTCACTTCACACTATAGCGAAGGTGAGACCTGTCCTGAGGCAACAAGATGCAGAACACAGCATTCATATTTAGTTTCTAGTCATCTTCAGGACTGTGAGTGTTGTACGCTGGCCCAATGCAAAGCTACCGACCAATCAGAACGCAGTATTAACAGAAGTTAAGAGATCATGTACCTTCCTGTCTTACCACTCTGGCTCCCTGCGTCTTATCACATTGATTTTAAAAGTCTTCCTCTTCATTTGTCGGGCACTAAAAGGCCTCCTCCCCTTTAATACCAGACCCCCGGTCGCTTTATGATCTTCCATAAACCCCAAGAGCCTCAGCTGCTCGTTTAACCGCTCCCAAGGTTATTATAATACTTTAATCCTTCATGACAATATGAAACACTCTGCCTTTAAATATCAGAATTGCTGACTCAGTGACTAAGTGTGAAGTGACAACTCAAATGCATCTTTTTAATATTGCCTCTAACTGACAACTTTTATGATTTTATTCATTTTTTGATGATAAAAACACACATTTTCTCCCTTCCCTTGTGTGTTTTATTTGTTATGCTGCATTGAATTGTGATGAATAAATAAAGGTTAATTATTTATTCATTATAATTTGTCAAATTTTTAAAGGCCTTAAAGGTGGAGGGTATTTTTTCCCGCCCAGTGTCTCCAAACGTATGTGTGTATCGTCAAGGTCTAATAAAGTTCCTCATAAAACATGAGAAAACACAATGTTTTGAAAATATATTTTAAATAGTAATAAATACATATTATTAATTAATTATCCTAATACAAAAAACATATAAATACATAATAATAATAATCATGTTTGCTAGTTTGTGTTCTTCTTTTGGATGCTCCATAGCACCCCTAGTGGCAGAAAACTCAAGATTTAAGATTTTGGCACAAAAACACATTGTTTTTGCTGATAGTGAGTTAATACAAGCATTTTATAATGAAGATCTATTTAATATGAGCACTCTTAGCTGGACATGCTATCAGCATCAGCACTGATTAATTACATCATTGCATGAGGAAAAAGGGCACAAACTCTATTATCCAGAAAATATCTTTAATTTGACAACAATGCTGTACATGTACACAGACATTAGCGTTGCAATAACAACATAACACTCTCATTCTGTGGCACGATAGTGTTGATTTAAAGTTATTTCATCATCTTTATCTGCTCTACTTTCAGGTGAGGTTCTACTTTGCACACTTCTTCCTCTTCTTTCCTCCTCATGAATGCTAATGTGTGCTAGTATGCTAATCCATGTAACTCTTATCTCTTTTGACATGGCGGTGTTTTAAAAAGGTTCACAGGAAGCAGGAGACGAGGAGGCAGGGAGAAGCTTTCCAAGGGAGCCTGTGATCCTCTTCCCCGGCTGCCGCTCGTCACAGCCGGCGGTTCGATGCCATCGCCTCGAGGCTCTAGATAGAACATGCACTCATCCGACTGGAGGAGTCTCATCTCGCCGCCGTGCACTTCACCCCATGGCAGGTGTGCTGTTCCTTGCACGGTATCTCTTAAATTGCCAAAAATGCATTCGTCCTGAAACATTAAAAACTTTCCGGAGTTGGAGTTATATGTTCGGAGCGATAAAAGTCGAACTGCGCCAATCTCACAGGTATCATCACCTGCAAAGGGGGATTTGTAACTGGCGTTAACAAAGTATGATAGGTTTACTTTACAGTTTACTTTACAGTGTGTGAACAACAAAACCACAATCCAAAAGAATCAACACAAAGAAATCTCATGCCACCTTCCGCTGCTGCACATTAACATCCTCCAACTGGCCAACAACAGGCTTTTATTGTGAAGGAATCACAGGAAACACATAATGCAACTACCAAACTTCAAAGTGACCGGCTGCACATCTCTAAACGCAGATACAGTTGCTCTCCTTGTGTATTTCAGACAAAGCATATACTAATAACGATGTATTTTTACACTTTGATTGTTGCTGATTTAGAATATTTAAGCTTTTAAACCAAAATTTGCTTTCTTTATCTTGTTCTTTGCTTAATACACTCCACAAAACACACTTCAGACGGATTCACGACGACAAAGCTTGCGGTCCTTGCGAGAACATTCACTTCCCAGATAGATGTACATGGAGTTTAATCAGGTACGTCTGAGTCCTAATCTTCATTGAAATGCAGCACATGGTTCTCCAGGAGCCTCAGGGTCGTGTGAACGTGTCCAGGTTCAGGCGCTCTAAACATGGGACACCTTTTCCAGGTCCTCCATGGCCAGGTCCTGCTCTTTGTTGGGACTTCTAGCAGCCAGGCTCCCTCCTTCCGGACCTGAGCACTTCCCATTGCCCACTAACACTGACTTGACTCCTGAGCGCCGCCTACTGAGGACAGCGGTCTGCACTGGGAGCACTGGGAGCACTGGGAGCGCTGGGAGCACGGCGTTCCCCCGGATCCGGTTGGAGTAGGTCCTCTGGCGCCTGATGCCCTCGGAGCACAGCTGGAATTTGAAAGCGGCCTGAAAGCCTCTGCGGAAGTTCTCGTTGAAGAACCCGTAGATGATGGGGTTGACGCTGCTGTTGAAGAAGGCCAACCAGTGAGCCAACGGGTACGCGTAGATGTTGATGACGCGGTACTGGTGCTCCGTCAGGCTGCCGTAGTCGCTCAGCATCATCAGCGTCCACAGAGGAAGCCAGGACAAGATGAAGAGCAGCGCCACCACCAGCAGCATCATTATCACCCGGTTCTTCCTCTTGGAAACGGCGCGACGGCCCTCCGCGCTCGGCTTGCGGTGGCCGCCGCCGCCGCTGCCGCCGCCGTCCTCGGACACGCTCCCGCTGGCCCTCGTCTGAGGAATGGCCGTCTTGCAGAGGGCGACGCCGATGCGGGCGTACATGATGACGATGAGGCTGAGCGGAGCCAGGTAGATGTTAGCGAAGAGGACGGTGGTGTAGATCTTACGCATCTCCTGATTGGGCCAGTTCTCCCGGCACCAGTAGAACGGGCGCGTGTCGTTGTTGCCGCTGATCACGATCCGCACCCTCTGCTCCTTGGTGACCTGCAGCATGACCCCCGAGGGACACATGATGGACACGGCGAGGACCCAGATGACCACGATGATTAGCTTTGAGGTGGCGATGGTCAGCTTCTGCTTGAAAGGGTAGACGATGCAGCGGAACCTGACGCAAGGGGGATTGCAGGAAATGCACGAGGGGGAAAATAAGTCTTTTGCAAGCATAATAATAATGAAAGCATCATAACCAGCAATGCTGTCCCGGCCCTTACCTGTCAACGGATATTGCCACCAGCGTGAACACAGACGCCGACACGGATATCCCTTGAACCATACCGCTCAGCTTACACAGGACGCTGCCGAACGGCCATCCTGCAGGAGAAGAGAAGAAGAAAAGACAAAACACACTTCCTCCTTTCATAAGCTTTGATTCAGCCATAACATCAGATGTGGGAATCAAACGGATCCTGACCCGTGATGATGTTGTCCACCAGCGTGGTCGGCATGCAGAAGATGCCGACCAGCAGGTCGCTGATGGCGAGGTTGAGGATGAAGAGGTTGGTGACCGAGCGCATGTTGCGGCTGCGCAGCACGATGAAGCACACCACCCCGTTGCCCGCCATGCACACCAGGAAGATGAGCAGGTAGGACACGGTGAAGACCGCGGCCACGGAGGGATTGTGCAGGTAGAAATCCACGTAGGTGACGCTCTGCCGGGTCCGAGGGGTTTCCAGCAATCTGGAGGAGTTGGAAGGGTTGGAGCCCTCCCAGGTGGCGTTGAACATCTGGGTCATGGCGATATCTGTGCGTGGGAGAGACACACGGATTACCTTTCATGTGCATGCGCTTTGGCTTCGACACCCAATATCCATTCACTGATGATAGAAGCAGAACACATTCCAGTCGGAGGGCATTCCTGCAGAGCACAACAGGGAATCAATTGGTAATCACATAAAACAATACGACCCTTCCAGAAATCAATAGTCCAATTCTTGTTTTTTTTCTTCTTCTTCTTCTCTTTATCACCGCGGGTTGATTCTGGCGAGCGTATGCTCTCTCACGCCGACCGGAACGGCCAATCTGGTCGTGGCTCGCCAAATTGGTTCCATCAATCTTCCGCCTGCAAGGCGATGGAATGAGGTCGTTATTGACTCCGCGGGTTTTACACATCTTGATGGATTCGGGAAAAGTACTTACGGTTTAAAACCCTGCGTGAGATGAAGCTCGTTCCGGAAGGACGACTTGATTTAAATTGTTTTTCTGGTTGATGCGCTCGCTCGACATCGAGCGTCAAATCAGAGCCCGACGGAGGCCGGGGCGACTAAGTGATTATTTTTATTTTATGGCATGTTATGAATCAATAATTACTGTTTCATAAGAAAGAAATCTGAGTCAATTTGATGTGTGAACACCATACGTAAAAGCATCAGTCTATCTAATTTCATTCTCACATGAAATGTAACGACATCTAATGTTTGTTTTGTGTTTTTTATGGAATTTGCCTTAAAAATGAGCTGTTACACTATTTATATCCCGTCCTTAAAAACCTCTCTAATCGATTATCATAAAAATAACTGTGCCAATGTAAAATTCACCCAGTCTACAAAAAAATGTACTTACTTTAAATTACATTTACTTACTTTTACATTAATTTACATTACATTATATTACTTTACATTACATTACTTTACTTTACATTACTTTACTTTAAATTGCATTACTTTACATTACATTATATTACTCTACATTACATTAAATTACTTTAAATTACATTACTTTACTATACATTAATTTACATTACATTAAATTTCATTACTTTACTTTAAATTGCATTACTTTACATTACATTACATTATATTACTTTAAATTGCATTACTTTACTTTACATTACATTATATTACTTTAAATTGCATTACTTTACTTTACATTACATTAAACACAGTAAAACTGCACCATGGGAGCTGAATGTAATCATCGAAGTCGAGCAATCACATGAAATTCACTCTCAGCGAGATCAGAGTGAGTTTTTCTGTGAATCAGCAGAGCTTTTGGAGAAAATAATTGATTGTTTTTTGTAGCAATTTCATAGATATACTGAGAAAAGCCCTATTCCATAAATACACCAAAAATCAATCATGAAAAAGTTGTTTTCTTCTCCAACGTGCAGTCATTCAGCCTCACAGTTACCTGTAGACAGTAGACCTCACACCGTCTCTGTGGCATGAATCAGCCCCGGAGATGATAGGGAAAGTTCAATATTTAGGTTAAAATAATTAAAAAAACGTCCACACTCGACACTCACCCTCTCACCTTACTGGGCGACAGCAGCCGAGCCGTATTCCTTTGCTTCTGTCCACCGATGCCATTCACTCAGACATGAAGCTGCACCCTCTCATCCCCGCGTGAGACCATCTGCTCAGCCGCCTGCTGGCAGCGCTTATAGACGACGGGGAGGAGCCGAGGCTCACGGCGTTGCAGACGCTGGGAGACGCGTCCGGAGGCGCTGAGTGAGTTGAATGCAATGCGTACAGTCGTATACAGAATACATGCACGACTGACTTCTTCTTCTTTGGCATCCGGCAAATGAGGTCTCACCTTCATCTCTCACACCTGCATTATTTAGGCGGAGAGCCTCTGCAACTGAATGTGATTGAAAAAAAAGAAGAAAAAATAGCAATGAGGTGAGGGATGAGAAGCAGAGGGTCAACGTGATCGATGTGGAGGAAGAGCTCAGCCGGTAGAAACCTGACTGAGCAGGTGAGGAGGAAGAGAAACCACAAGGCTGCTCTCTCATCACTGCCAGTGCTCTCAGAGAAAAGGCCTCTAAGCTAGACGGCAATGTCTGGAGATTTAATTAACACGTTAAAATGCCTTTTCACACAAATACTGTCAAAGCTGAGCTGCTCACCTTAGAGCAGCGAGAGGGAGGAAACTACCCGTTAGCCGGAGGTGTGAAGCTTTGGTTTGACT
>NC_136607.1:20381689-20499189 GCF_910589615.1 Taurulus bubalis
ACAGAAACACATTTTGCACAATGCATTTGAGATAAATCTGCTTTTGTGTATTGGATTCATCGTCAGAAACTTCCATGTGACGAGCGGATGTTTCATCAGGTGATCCTCCTGACCTGGACTCCTCCAGTCACCCGGACAACACATGAAATATCCAGCGACGTGAACCTGAGTGTCCGTCAGGAGGGAAACCCATTGATGTTCTTTCCACAGCAGATGAGCCAATGCATTCTTCTCTCTATTTGAGGCGGACAGGAACAGTGACTCACAGTAATGAGCCAATTAGTCTCATTACAGCCGACAGGCCTGTGATCGTGGAAACTATGCGGCCATCCTCTCATCTTTGCTGAGACACTGAACACGGCTTACAGCTCGAGTTCATCCCCATCACACTCGTTTCAAAAAGCATTCAGTAACAGTTCATATCGCTCCATCTGGGAGATGCATAAATAATAAAAACACGACCACGGTTAAGAATCATCTGAACGTTTATTGTGCTCACTCAAAAAACACCTACTCAAAAAGACAGACAGCTTTTTGTGGGAGTACGAGCACATACGATGGTTTGTATAAAATTGGTTCAAAAATATATTAATTGCGGAATCAGAACCAGGAAGTCCAAAAAAAAAAAAAAAAAAAAAAAAAAAAAAGTCAAGATATACAGATCATACGACAAAAGTGGAAGGTTTTTGATTTTGTTTCAAAGCAACTGTAACAGTCTGGTGCGTCACATCCGGATCATTGATGTGATCGTGAACACATGAATTCTTAATAAAAAGCCCTTATTTGCGCCACAAATCAGATCAGAAGCAGCGCCGATTGTGCGCGTTCCTTTTCAAGCGATTTGAGATGCATTACACATTCAGATGTGCATCAACATCCTAAAAATCAGTTCAAGTTACAGCGTGGACTTCCAACAGAAGCATGATCAAGCAATTTGAATACAAGGAGATTTAAGACATCACACCGTCACTAAAGTGGAATTTAGATTGCAACACACGACTCGGCTTTTGAAAGTGAAGCTGTTTGACTTTGACCCTGTGAGCTCTGAGGCGGGAACTTCTTCCAGAACAGGAAGTCACAATATTGCATTTCCTCACAGTGACAGTTTGTTGATTTGCATAAAACTAAAATAAATCACTCACAAAAAAAAACAAAAAACACACATTGCATAATTTAAAATCAAAATAAATGTACTCAAGATTGAAAAGAATGCATCACATTTTTAAAAAGGAAAATTAATTTCAATAGGCTTGTTAGGGTGGAGTTCACAGTGTGAGGACGTTTCACCCCAAACTTCAGCATCAGGGGAAAATAGATCTTTTTTTTGTTTTGCTTTTGGGATGAAAAAATATAATTCTGGTGAAATTACCCTTTAAAACATGGCAAGAAAAGAATAAAAATCACACGTAATCATTTCATATTGACAAACAAAAATACAATATCTTAAGTGTCACCGAGCAGAGAAGAGATCCTATGCAGTGCCAGTGGAAGAAAAAACAATAAAATCAGTGATCACAAATAATTGCACAACAGATGTTTAATTAATAAATATATATTAAACATCTGTTGTGCAATATATACCTGGCACCTACAGAAATATGAGAGGTAGAGCTACATACAGGTAGAATACATCTATACCTCCCTAAACAGGGAGAAGACAGCCGAGTGGATACAGACCACAGAAACAATATCTTCAAATTTTGCACAAATGGGGAAGTTATGTGGTAAAGCCAAACTTTAGCTTCAGACAGCAAATTCATCTGCCGAGAGTTTAAATAGAATAAATATAGAAGAACAGAAATTCCAGTCTGCATGGTGTTGCACCGTTCACCTTGGATGTGTTTTTATGATATGCAGCCTGAATAAATAATTGATATGCCCATGAATACTAAATTATTCTCCGCTCATGCATGTGCATGCACCTCCCTTTGGCCTCCGCGTGTTTTACTCTTTAGATTCCTGGAGTTATGATCTAAAACTCCACAGGGAACGTTTAAAATAACCCGACTACTTTATAAAAAAACCTTCCATGAGACGAGAGGCTGGTTTTGTTTGGTGTCATTTGGAATAAAAAAAACATCTTCAATGATATAACAGCTATAGCTGCTTATTACCGCACACATTCATAAGATATTAATGTCCCATAAACACTGCATGACCTTAAGCAGCCCTTTTGTTTTGAGGATGAAGAAAGCAAAACGTCTCAGTACCGCCAACAAGTTTACATTTTAAGATTAACACAAATACTTCAAGCCCTTCTGATTTAAATCCTCACACAGGGAATAATAATACAAATATAAAATGAAACACTGTTACAATGTGCTATAGTAAAAATAAAATAAAAAGGATGTCTGCCATCTTGTGCTGCCGCTTCTTTGGAAAATCCATTCACAGATCTGTTTCGGAGTTCTTCCTCCAGAAGTTCCTGTGTATTCCAATCGGAGGAAAAGCGTTTGCGTTGGAACCTCGGTGAAGACTGGAAGAGAGACAAAGCGACGCCATTACGGCGCCGTGCACAAACAAAAACAAACGACAAAAATCTGAAAAAAATCTGGGAAGCGGTAACCGGCATCCTGTACTCACTCACTCGGCCACAGTGGGAGACTCAAAGTAGTGCTCAGCACGACGAATGCGGCTGAAGGACAGTCTGTTGTAGATCTGCTTGGGAGGGAAACAACTTAAAACACAGACTTCACACTGAAACGTCAGCAGAAGAGAGACGAGAAAGAATAGAAGGCGAGCGCCGCACAAGCTGCTTTTACTGATAGATGTAAACGCTGAAGCTGGCAGGTTAGAGCAGCGTGGAAACAAGAGGAAGAGAAAGCGCATCGATCTGCGAGGCGTTGCGGTCGTTAGCGCGTGCAAGAAGCTCGACGACGGGACCGAGTCCCTGGGAGGCCGGCAGAAGCAAAGCGCCCGGCTGGTACTCACTATCCTGAGGCTTGTCGCCCAGCATGGGCTCCTGCTCCATCGTGTCCATAGAGATTTTTATACTGGGTATATTTTCATTGTAGGGGTATTCAGACTGTGGGAGGACGGAGGAGAACATCAACACTTCTGGACATTAGCATAAAGGGGGAGGAGCTACAGGAGACCGTACATAACAACGTATATTTTGGCACGGCTACGTTTAAGTCGAGAGAACTTACAAATTCGAGTTCGCTGTCGATGCTTCCCTTCTTCTTGCTTTTCTTTTTCTTCTCGTCCTCCTTCTTCTTCTTGTCCTTCTCCGGGATGACGTCGTCCAGGTAGCTGAGGTCGTGCTGGGAGAACAGGTAGTCCATCGCCTTGCGGACGGCCACCAGCGCCAGGATCTGTTGCGGAAAGAGACATTGAGTGGGCCGGCTCAATGTCGAGGACCCGGATGCAGCGCCGGGTTAAAATCGCAGTCGCGTACCATGATGGGGAAGACGATGGCCGCCACGGTGGACTTGAGGACCCAGAGGAGGGCCAAACACAGGGCCTGGATGAAGGTGAAGAGGTGGATGCGCCTCTGGGGGACGTGGCGCAGGTAGATGAGGTCCGGCTGGTGCTTGGCGGGCATCATGAGCAGCTGCAGCCGGTCCATGAACTGATGCAAAGCAAACACACGAACGGATCACGAGGAAGGACGAGATTTTAAATATTGCATCTTCCATGTCACACTCGCTCATTTGAGTGAGTGGCAAAGCGGCGACAGACTTTAAACGGACATCATCTGATTGGCTAACAGCACGTAGCGACAGCCAATGATGTCGCTACTAGCCTTAGTTGCTAATAAGCCACCATTAGCTTTGCTGGCATCTGATTGGCTAACAGCACTGCTCTGAAGTGATGCTTTACAATGATGTCACTACTTCTGCCCAGAAAAGACTTTGCAGTTTTAAAATTCAGTAATTACAGCACAACACACGAGCTAAATCGTATTCACACGTTGTGCCTTAGCTGCTAATAAGCCGCCATTAGCTTTGCTGGCATTTGATTGGTCGACCCGGCTCCAGTAATGGAGGCGTGCCGCCGAGCCAACGCCGCCTGAGGCCGGCCGGCCCGTCCAACCGGTTCTTGTTGTTCGTTACTTCTTCAATTAGCGAAACGAGCAGTGGGTCGTGGCTAACGGCGGTTAGCACGTGGTCAGGCTCACTCACCTGGACGCCGTTGAGCGAGGCCACGCCCATGTAGAGGAACACGCCGTAGAGCACCGGCATGGGGATGAACTGCAGGACACGGAGCACAAACAAACGGGTTATTCATATGGAATATGCAAACGGCTCTAGTTTAGGTAAAAGCATTTCTAGAAGTTAAGCGATGCTGAAGATGTGCTGAGCGTTTATAGTTAGCACCAATGCTTTGGTCTGTAAAAAGAAGCCTACAAGCAGCTTTTCTAAGAAGGTTATTTCAGGTGACGCCGCCTCGGTGTGACGAGGCACTTAGTGATGGTTTGGCAGCTGCTTGCACAGCATTACGCCGCAGAGCTTTAAGCAGTAAGCTAGTGCCGACATGTGCCGGTGCAACAGGAGGTTCAGCATGACGGAGGAAAAAGACACGAGAAACCGCACGCATCACAAAGTATACTAAACATTCTGCAGCTTCAGTTCCAGACGACTCTGGATGCATTCACAGGATCACAAGTACAATATGCAAAATGTCCACAAGAGGGCGCAGCAGCCCCAACAATCAGTCTCTTCACTTTTTTTGTTGGGCAGTTTCATGTGGGAATGGAAACTTGAGAAGGTACTCAGCTGCAAACGGAGCTTAAGCCCGGATGAGCGTGCTTATTTCATCAAATTACTTCAAATAAGGAGAGCGCCTAATGGGATGAAAAACAGATCTTTTTTAAATTATAACAAATTTGAGAGGGGTGACGGCCGTTCTGCCCTAAAAGAGGCCGACAGTAATCCTGGTTTTCATGGAAGAGTTATTAAGAAGTCGGAGCTCTACCTTGAGGATGGGGGCCATGAAGACAGAGAGTCCCGTCAGGAGGAACACAAAGGTACCCGTGACTCTTTGCTCTCTGGACCGGTGGGAAAGAAAGAGGAAAAACATGAAATTAAAAATTAGTCAACCTCACAAAGCATGAAAGCATAAAAGGCTGAAGGCATAAAACCACAGAAAACAGTTTCTATAATCAAGTTTAATCCATAGAACCAAATTCAACATTGCATCTATATTCTCATTCTCACTGTAAACTTGTCTTTGCACGAGTAAAGTCTCAAACTTTGGTTCCCAGGATTCAGTTTAACAGGCCGCCCCTAAAAGTAGGATTGGTGTGCAAGGATGTGCATTTTAATGTTGTCTTTCGTGTGCATAGAAACTTCAGGTCTGGATCGTGACACGCAGCGTTTCGGCCTCTAACCTTCCTGCTAAGATGCATTTTCACCTGGGAATCCAAAATAAATGTAATTACCGACGTGGCGCGGTGGAAAGCTGACGACACAATCAGAGTTATCCCATGACGTTGCCTGCACCGACTCACCTGACACCCAGGAATTTGGGCTGCTCCCCGGGGGCCGACGTCTGGGTCTCCATCTTCAGAGAGTCGATGTGGGCGATGGAGATGACGGTGGCGGCCACGTACCACGGCAGGCCCATGAAGGAGCAGATGATCATCAGGATGGCCACCCAGAACAGATCCAGGTGATAGCCAGCACCTTTCTGGAGAGGAGAGCAGGGGAGTCTCAGTGAGCCAAAGGGTTCAGGGTTAAGAGTCTAGAGGCCTTTTCCAGACATTAAAATCATCTTTATAGTCATTGTGTACCAAAGTCAAATCTCTCGTGGTTGTAGTGCCATATTAAAAGATATTAAAGCATTGATTAGTTGTGATCATTTTAAAAACAAGCAATGAAGAGAAAAATTACTGTATTTTGCTCTTAAAAAAAAAATGGATGGAGACTCATGTTTCTCTGGGTTTACAGGGAAATATTGTTAACATTATGAGGCATGCAATAAGATAATTTAAATAGCATTTACACAGGCATGCATGGTGATAAGTGGGTTTCTGCAAACTAACGTCTTTGGAAAAAAAACATTTTGCAGAGTCAATTCTTTCACTTCCATCCTGCCTACAAGCCTTTATTTCCAGTAGCTTCCTGTAAACTTTGATCCTTTAATAAGTCAGCTGACCTTGAGTTTGTGCTCCTTCCGGTTGACGATGACGGCGGTGATCTGCTGGTCCATGAAGATGAGGATGGTGACCAGCAGCGCGGGCAGCGTGGCCGCCAGATACACCCACCAAGGGTTCCCTCCGAAGGGGGGAATGAACCAGCCCCTCAGTGGACTGGTGGGCTAACGGGGGAAAACGATGACATGAACACGACCGTTAAAGAGACGAGACACCGGACTCCATCATCACAGCTCAAGTACAGCAGAGAAGACTCATTCCAGGTGATTACTCCATTACTCCTCCAGAGCGTCCGAGTGAAGAAATGACCGGCGCTTTGTGACACGACAAATCTGGGCATCGAGCCTCCGGTCAAAACAAAGCTGGCTCTGTACTCTCGACCATACGATCTCACATGTCCTCTAACAAAGTCGTTACTTGAAGCAGCTGCCCGCTCGTCCACCCCGCCGGTCCCGTCCCGAGTCACGTATCTCGGGGTCGTGTCGAGCGCTGCGACGCCCCAAACTTTAGTTTCACGACGACAAAGAGGCTTTATGCACCGAGACCTTCAGAAAGCTGCACATGGCTGAACACATTTAATGTGCATGTACCTTGAATTTACTCGGCACGATGAGCTTCGGGGTGTCCACGCCGACGAAGGCGTCCACGCCGCAGAAGAGCAAGATGGTCAGGATGATGGCGAAGTCACTGATGAGCTTCCTCACCTGCAGGAGGAAACCGCCACAGCAGGTAAACAGAGTGTGTGCGTGTGCGTGTGTGTGTGTGTGTTTATTGTTTTGCTCGTGGCAGTTTGAGCATGTGATATTTTCTTGCTGTCTGACTGAGATCCGGTTAAACTACACGTTTAAAAAGACAAACATTAACTTGCTGAGCGAGCGCTTTTACAGCACACTTCATCACTGACTGGAGTCTGAAAGCGTTTAAACCGACCGGAGCCGCTTGATGCAATCATTTGATGGGGAAAAAAAAAAGAATGGATAATTAATAATTATTTTAAATATTAGCTCATTTTAGTGCTCAATATTTGTTCTTTCATCTCTTCATGGTGAACGCGCTCCTCGTTTTAAAAAGCTCTTTAAATACTTCTCTCTTTTGCAAGAAAAACGTACACACACACACACACACACACACACACACACACACACACCAAACACACACGTATGCAAGACACACACGCATGCAAGACACACACACGCGCATGCAAGACACACACACGCGCATGCAAGACACACACACGCGCATGCAAGAAACGCGCATGCAAGAAACGCGCATGCAAAAAACACACATGCAAAAAACACACATGCAAAAAACACGCATGCAAGAAACACACACACGCAAAAAACACGCATGCAAGAAACACACACACACACACACACAAGAAACACACACACACACACACACACACAAGAAACACACACACACACACACACACACACACACACGCAAGAAACACACACACACACGCATGCAAGAAACACAAGAAACACACACACACACACACACACGCAAGAAACACACAAACACACACACATTCCAGAACGGCGGCGCTACCAGTTTGCTACTTCTTAATCTAGACTTGATTCTAACCGGCATGTGTGAGCCGCCTCACCGTGGTGGGGAAGAAGCGGCTGGTCTTGAACTGCTTCAGCGCCATGGAGCAGGTGTAGGTCCCGAAGAACAAGATGAGGGACATCAGGGTGATGTCGGGCACGAAGCCGCAGGCGTCTCCCACCAGCAGCCCTCCGTACCGGTGACACTGCTCCTTGGTCAGGGTCTCCCACGTGGCGTTCACTGACTGCAGAGGCGACGGGACAAAGCGGCTCCTTCAAGCAACGGGTCGTTTCTGTTTCATGCTGCTAAACGTGACCAAGAGCCAACGTACCAGATCAGTGTCGTTTGTCCACGCGGAGGCGTCGAAGACCGGGTCGGAGTAGTTGCCTGGGAAAGAGAAACAAGAATATAGAACAGGGACCAACGGAGTTCAGGACTTTAAACCAAATGTCCATGACAAGCATTTAGTGAAATCTGGGTGTAAACAGTAAAAAGTGAGTAAATGTAGTATTTAAACTAACAATGAGAACACAAAGCATACAGTAAACCTTAAATGACACAAATGAATGAGACAATAGTTTGATTAAAAGAATAAACATTTATATAGATGCCTGTATGTATGCCTGCTTATATTCTGAGTCTTTCTTTTAAAAGCATATTCATTATTTCAAACTCAGCATGAATGAACACATGAATATAACACATTTACATGACTTTTACTAAACTTTGGGGATTTTATTTTTCTTCAAGGACTTTTCCCAGCCTGGAAACAATCATTTTAAAACTCCATGACCTTTCCAGGTTTCCCCTGAGCGTACGGCCCCTGTACTGAGAAGGATTCTGAGTGGCGGCATCAGATGCGGCTCGTGCCACCGGCTGCAGTGACACATCTTTACGTACCCGGCGTGCAGCCGCAGTCGTAGCGGGTGGCGAGGTTGTCGTGGTAGTCGGCGTTGATGGGGTTGTGGTGGGCCAGCTTGATCATCTTCTTGAACGCGTCGTAGATGAAGATG
Source organism: Taurulus bubalis (assembly GCF_910589615.1). Taxonomy (NCBI): domain Eukaryota; kingdom Metazoa; phylum Chordata; class Actinopteri; order Perciformes; family Cottidae; genus Taurulus; species Taurulus bubalis. Next base: position 20,390,351 of record NC_136607.1, read on the forward strand.
AAGCTGATGAGCGCGGAGAAGCCCTCCTCGGTGAAGCGCGTGAAGTACTGCACCAGGAAGCTGGCGTCCGTGGCCACCAGCACCAGGCAGAAGACCGCCGACCACAAGCCGATCCACAGCCGGAACTCCAGGTAGTCCAGCTCGTTGTCTCTGGGGGGGGGGGGGGGGGGGGGGGGGGGGGCACACGCCGCACTGTTAACACGTCAACGCCTTCGTCTGACAGGGATTCTGTGAAGTTACGGCTTCCTTTAAGTGGTTTTCTTTTGTTTTCAACTGGAGCCCTTTCAAAATAAAACAACCTTTTGAACGTATCCAACATCTGGAGACGGGCTAACAGCTGCCTGCCTCGAGTCATGGAAACATTTGATGAACACGGAGGCCACAACATTCTTATCTCAGGGCACAATTAAACGAGTGAATTATTAATAATGGAACAGAATCAGGTAATGCTAGGAGACACTGTGTGTGAGTGAGGGAGACACCTCCTATAATAATAATAATAATAATAATAAGTATTGTGAAAATACTTGTAAAGTCTGTAGTTCGCAGATATTCATTTCAGAACGTCACAGAACACATTTTCTGTTTTCCCACCATAAAATAAAAGTGCCATTACGGAAGGTGACGTATTTTGCTGGATGCACACTTTAAAAAACACTTCCTCCTGTGTGTGTGTGTGTGTCTGACAGGAAGCAGACGGCAAAAAACACTCGGAAAATTAACAATCAGCTGCCATCAGATTTACAGTCGGCACAAAAAAAAAAAAAGCTCCCGCCCGATCGACAATGATCTATAAATATCTGCCAGAACACTGCAGCCCCCTTTATTATAAGACGTGCAGAGTGGGTTGGGTCGGCCGCTCACTTGCTGAAGCTGAACAGCAGCCTCTCGAACACGAGCACCGGACCCGTGCTGCTGAGGATCGTCAGCGGCTGACCGGCCAGCAGGCAGAACACGGTTCCCGTCAGCGCCGTCCCCAGGAAGCTCTCCAACACGCCCTGCACACGGGACAAGAACAAAAACTCCTCACACACAAACACACACAGCTAATGCAGCAGGTTGAGCTTGGAAAACATACAATTCTTATCAGTATTTAGCACGCTTTTCCCCTGCAAAACATCGATGCCATAATTGTGCTGACACAGCTGGAAGCTTTGTTTTCCCTGTACACAGCTGGAGTCAGGACGGGCCGTTTCATTCCAGTGGCGTCAGCTGTTCAGACCGTCCACGTAGCATGAGGCTCGTGAAACACACACACACACACACACACACACAGGAGACGGATGAGTCATCGACCCATTGACTGCATTTCTGAGGACCTGCGCTGAGGAGAGGTCAAGCGAGGACAGGGATTCCCTCCGCTGTGCTTAAGAGGAGGAGGAGGCATGACGAGGCTACAGTGGCCGAGTAATCTGGATCTGTGGTTATTTACGGCCCGGGCAAATCCGTGAGGCCGGCACAGGACTGGGAGGACGTGCCGCTCCCTGCCAGGGACGGCCCAGTATGCGCTCGGCCATCATGGGGTCCATTACCCAACTCTGCCAACAGCAGGTACAGCAGATGGATGCTGTATGAGCCCTTGAGCTCCATATTAGCATGGCTTACCAGCTGGAGGGAACTTTTTTTTTTTGTTGTTAATGGGCGTGAACGGCTCCGTCGTCCCAAAACAGACTCGCCGGCTTCAGGTGGACGCGGGACGCATGCGGCGCTCGCTCTCTGAACGCGGTTGCGTAATGTTGGAGTCAACGGGTTCATCCTGGCTTGTGCTTAAGGAGACAACTTGTGCAACAACCTGAGGCTGTGGGGGCTGAAAGAAAGTCAACATTTAGGAGTCAGGGAAGGTGACTACCCAGCTGCATTGTGGGAGATGAAGGATCGAGCTCGACCTGAACTAAAGACCAAAAGCAGGATATAAAAGTCGAGTCGGCAATATTACATACATAATATTTATTTTCTATTTTACGAAGTGTATCTTCCTTTTTTGTTATTCTATTAGACACTGGTATTATATTTACTACTCTATTGTGTTTTATTCTTATATTGTTGTTATTTTTGAGCAATCATGAATAAAGTTCCATCTGCTGCGTCAAATATTAACCACTCTTTCATGAGTGTCCCAACTTCATAAAAGGGGAATACTAATGACTTAATTCATCTTTTAAAAAGGTAATTGACAAATAAGAATGCATCACCGAGATGCATCCAGTAATCTAGTGTGGTATATACGCTCATTCAACCCGAGGCTGAACTGGAGCGGTCCGATTCAGGTCAGAGTTCATCTTTTAGGCACCAAGTTAGTCGTTGCACAACATGGAAGTTAAGCCGATTGAGGACTTGTCCCTCTGCACGCACACCGACGCATCTCTGCAGACTCACACCTCACTCCTGCATATGATAAAACAATAAAACACAAAATAAAAAAAGCGCACCTGCATGTTTTCCGTAGCGTCCCCAAGCAGGCCTCCGAATGTGATGGCGTTGGTGACCGTGCCCAGGTAGATGAACAAGATGGCCGACAGCGACTGGATGTGTATTGCGTCGTAGAAGTCGCTGGCGAAGAACGGCAGCTTCCTCTTGACGTCCAGGACGAGACCGCCGCAGAATCTGGAGAAGAAGAAGAGCCAGTCAACAATTGTTAAAAAAAAGATTATCTTGGAAATAGAAAGGAAGAACTAATGTTGCGCAATAGTCAAGCTCTATGGCTTGTTCTTTTCTTCATGCGTGGGATATTTCCTCGTTGGCAAGTTATGATTTTTGCTTAACGATGCACATCTTCCCTGACATGTCAGATGATAATCAGGCCCTCATACACAGAGCGACCCGATAGGAGGAAACTCATGTAATCCTTCCTCTGTGATTATGATTGTTCACATGTCCACATTCATGTCATTTTGAGAGAGACGTCCTAATTACTTTCTCGTGCGCTGCAGCTCCTCTCCGACCTCGTGTCCTCCTCCCCCTCCGTGGCCGTCTCCATCGTGGGGAGTGTCTCCGTTCATCTGAGGCCCCTCGAGCCCGACGTACATGTTCTTCCTGGAGAATAAAAACACACAAACGGTCACATTCAACAAACCGTCAACACACACGAAGCATTCTGTCTGTCAGTTCCCACAAACAACCAAATACTGAGAGTTCAAATACATAAAAAACATTTAACAACAGCGTTTAGGGGAATGCGTTAATATGCAACTTGTCAAAACTTTAAGAAAGTCATGTGTCTTTTAGCGGTAACTAAGTAATATAACATGTTAATAATACAATTTGGGTAAAACTACATTTACTTTGTCACCATTAGTGTTTTTTTATTCAGCCACCAGAAAAGAAAAAATGGTTCTCTTAGCTTATGTTTGCAAACAGATAAATATACATAGTACCAGCTAGCTAGTTAGCTAGCTAGCCAGCCAGCAGAGCAGAGCTAGCTAGCGAGCGAGCGATAGAGAGATAATATAGTGGAACACTAACAGGCCCTTTATCTGACTCTCATCTTCACTTGTGCTACCGCTACGTTAGCAGTTAGCTAAAGGTAAAGCTGTCATTCAACATCTCACAATAACTATTTGTAGCCGTTCAGCAAAAGCAACACAGCCTCGCTCAAAAGGCAAAGAGGTGCTGTGCGGAAGGTTTTGTCACGGTTGGCGCATTAGATGGACTTAATGTACTGGATTAATGTGCAGTGACTTCATTCATTCAGGATTAGCCCTGCGTGGATTACAGCGGACCTCTTGTCCGAGGAGGGCAGGGACTTGGGCGGCTCTATCCTGATGTTGGGGTCCCACTCTCCGGGGGGCAGCACGATGACCTCGTCCAGGAACTCCTCGATGCCGGCCAGCAGGTCCTGCCTGTTCTTGGCCTTGTAGGCGATGTCATGGAACACCTGCCGGCAGCCAAACACACAAGCGACCCGTTAGCCAATCAAGCTACACAATGCACTGGGACAGAGTGCAGCGCGTCATTGAAAGGCAAACAAATACAATATTGACAACTACTGAGAACTCTTTCACAGTACAAAGAATTTGCCGTTGACTCTAAAACAAAAAAAACAGCTGATAAGCCCGTGACTGGGGTGAGAGCGGGAGAGGGTAAAGTTCAACTTGAGGAAATCCTGGAAAAACACTTCCTATCCTGCCGCGGGAGTTAACATTCCTGACGACACGGAGGGGTTAAGGCGGGAGACGAGAAGCAGAGCGAGCTCAACGCATTCTGGAAAAGCCTGGTTTGAACAATTAAGCTAGAAGGCGTTCACTGGCAGCAGGACGGGCCTGGCATGATTATTTTGGCAATACTCAGAGCAAGTTCATGGATGTCTTTTCAGTCAACTTTTTATCCAGCGCCAACCCAAAGTATACAGAGAAATACAACATGAGCGTCGTAGTAAAGTACCTCGTCTGACATCAGGGTGGCGATGGATCTTCCGATTTCATGATAGGACTTGGCTTTCCCTTTGGGGCCCAGCAGGATGAAGAGGAATCTATAGGCGGCAAGGAAACGAGGAGTTAGGGCGCGGTCGAGGAAGCCGGGTCATGTCGGGGCGGCGGGACGGGCGCTACCTCGTGGGCACGGGGACCTCGGTCAGAGCGCCCAGCATCACGGCCTGCTGCAGGCGCACGAACGCCACGAAGGGAGCGTCCAGGAAGTCCACCTCTCCCACCAGCACGTTCGACGCCTCGGCATCGCGGGGCAACTTCTTCATGAACTTGTTCTTCAGCTGGAGGGAGGGAGAGAGGGAGAGAGAGGGAGAGAGAGAGAGGGAGAGTTCATACACATGTTGACCAATGGATTTCCATGAGCAAACATTTAGTGAAGTCTGGGTGTAAACAGTAAAAAGTGAGTAAATGTAGTATTTAAACTAACAATGAGAACACAAAGCATACAGTAAACCTTAAATGACTCAAATGAATGAGACAATAGTTTGATTAAAAGAATAAACATTTATATAGATGCCTGTATGTATGCCTGCTTATATTTTGAGTCTTTCTTTTAAAAGCATATTCATTATTTCAAACTCAGTGTAAATGAACGTCATGAACACATGAATATAACACTTTTACATGACTTTACAACACTTTCACAAGTTCATTTTCTTCAAGGACTTTTCCAGGCCTGGACATAACCATTTTAAAGCTCCATGACTTTCCCAGGTTTTCCATGACCGTAAGAACCCTGGAGAACAGTCAGCGAACGCCGTGATGAGGAGATCGTTCACACGCAGTCAGACGTTCAGTCGGTGTGGTGATTAAAAGAAGTGATTGCAACAAGGCGGCGTTGTGATTTTCCCGGCACAGGTAGTGCCCGCCCTTTCCTACGATTATGTGCAGCTTGACTTTATGCCACCGAATAAACCGTGTGAGAAATTGCACACACAGTTGTGTACTTTGTATAAGTTGTGGGTGAGAAAAAAAAAAAAAAAAAAAAGAACTCAGGGAAATCATTAACTGCAGCCTTGTTGTGGCGAATGTTGACAGGTTCAGCGCCGCTGGAGCGTAAAGCCAGCCGCTACAGCTCACCACGCGGACACATCTCTAGTCTGAAACTGCATGTGTGGAGGACAGAAACTCACAGGACAAAGAGGGAGCAGAGAGCCAGGCCTTATCTCTCAGAATGTGAGGCCCACACACACACACACACACACACACACACACAGAGCCCAAACACATGACCACACATAGCGCCGCTTTGTGAATGAAGACCTCAAGTATCATCCGGTTGCATAATAGTTGCACATGTCAGCGCAACAACACACACAGAGACAGACAGATTACCTGGTCCCTCTCTGGTTTGTCAGAGAAGTCACTCAGGCTGTTGGAGGTGAGGTTTCTGTGGGCCGTGGTCGGGCTGCCTGCAGAGAGGAGACACACCGGGTTGGGACCAAACAGAAGCCGGGGCGAGACCGCACAGCTTTTACAGGGAGACAGTTATTTATTTTTTGGGGCACAGGACGAAGACGAGTCCAAGAAAAGAAAAAAAAGGCACAGGGAAAGCACACGCAGAGAGCCAGAAAACTCAGGAGCTCGCTAAATGCGGCGAGGCTTAATTAAGCTTTAGGACTGAAGCCAGATGGTTCATGCAGTGAGAACGGAAACTTTGGAACGCCGACGTCGTCAGTAAGTAAGTGGACGTATCAGAGACCAGAGGCGACAGCGTTTCAGCTGTTTGTTGTCAAATAAATATTTAATCAAGTAAATTGTGAGTTAATGAGTACTAATACATATAAAACACACATCCAGCTCAACTGGGAATCTTCGTGCCGCTAGCTCTACGTGCTCATCGACCTCACTTACAGAGGTATCCCATGCTGGAGCTCCTCGTGACCTCACAGGGGTCCTCTGGGTTTTGGGGGTTTGAACAAGGCACGGGGTTCTCAACGGGGACGCGTGCTACATTACCGCCCGGACGCAGCAGGTTTAGAGGCGCGGTCCCGAAGAGGAGGAATCAAAGGAAGGAAAGGAAGGAAGACAAGGTCGGGAAGGAAAAGCAGAGAAAAGACAAGAAGGAAATGATTAGGAAAAAGAAAAGAGTTAAGATTCCACATCAGAAGTGAGAATAAAAGCGTAATGTTTGGGTTAGAGGGACACAGAACATGCGTTACCGTTCTCCTGGTTGGTGAACAGCCGACTTGCACTGGAAACGCTCTTGCCGATGTCGGCGAGGGAGCGCAGGTTGGACTTCTTGGTCTGGTGGCGATGCCGCCGCAGCAGCGTGTACGTGACCTTCTCCTTCAGGTCCGCGCTCAGGTGCCCCGCCTCGATCTGGCTGTCGGTGATGACGTCTGTCGAGAGAGAGGACGTGTGGAAGACCAGCCCTCGGATTCTTATTTTTGGTTAACTCTCCGGTTCAGAGCGACCTACCGACGACCTGCGGCAGCGTGGCGGCCTCCAGGTCCAGCAGGATGGTGCCGGTCTCGATGCACGTCTTCAGCTCCATCAGGCTGTGCAGGGACAGCGTGGCCACGTGAGGCTTGCTCCAGCGCTCGCCGCCCTCCTCCACCTTCTCCTCAAACTTGATCCATCTGACCAGAGGACACACACACACACACACACACACACATAAAAATGCATGTTGAGATGCAGTCAACTCGCCAGGTGTGACCTCTCCACATTCAAATCAAAACCCACCTCTTCAGAACTGCTTTTAATGAATGACTGTGTGCTCTTATTGTTTTTATTATTCCATTTGTTTTATTGCATAGCTTTTAAGACATTGTAAATGTTGTGTAAAGTGACTTTGAGTACTAAGAAAAGCTCTATATAAATTAAATGCATTATTATTATAAACGATGCAGATGCCAGTGAGAAAAACAAATGACAGCCTATAGTACATAAACTGAAAGTGAAGGTCACTGCACATCGTGCATAAACAAAATGTATGTATACAACTGCGACTTTATAAGTTTATGAACGAGTGCCAAACAAAAAGGAGACAAGCGCGGCTCTCTTTTCTTTACTAAACAGCCCCGCGGTGTTTTGCCTTGTCACACTTCAGGAGGTATGAATAGGAGACGCAGCACCAAGTAGACATGCTAAATAAAATCAGGAGGCTCGAGTCCACGGCACGCTGGGATGGAGACAGACGGATGTCCCTGACATGGCCAAATGTGAGACTTTAAATGAGCTTAGCCTGGAAGGTAGGACTCAGGACAAGGATTCCTTTAATAGTAATAATGCCTCACATGTCAGCACTACAAAGGAGCCATTCTCCTGAGCCTGAGGATGGGGTTTCCTGTGGGGATCGAGTATCCGTCTGGCTTCGGGCCTCACGCTTTGACCCGCCGTCTTACCAGGATACCAGGAAAGGAGCCCGGCTGCCGTCGGCCCCGAGGGCTTCAGTTATCGGCCCCGTCGTGCAACCCCCTGCCTTCCCCTCCCCAGAGATACTGCATATCACACCACACCTTCCTCGAGCACATTGAAGTAGAACAAGAGAAGGCATGTGACTTTACAGGACTATGTTAAAGCTTTAAAATAGGGAACAAACGAACAGCATCCACTTTGATTCCAAAATGTCAAGCGCTCCAGAGCCGGCGGTAACGTTACGCCTCGTTCTGGCCGTGTGGGAGTTTCTGCCCTTTCCTGGTCTCACAGGAGCAGGTACTACAGATTTAAAAATCAGATCACTGGGCGTTCACTGGCCTATTTCCCTACACATGAGTGATTGTGAGCGCAGGACATCCGTGACGACCCCGTTGGGCCGCGCTCACCTGGCCGTCTCCTTCCACTCCATCTCCTGCCCGTCCACGGCCAGCAGCTCGTCCAGCTCGGTGAAGAGCTGGGGCGGCGGGGGACCATCGTCCTCCTCTCCCAGGATAAACCGGATCCTCTCCGCTGGAGAAACTGCTGAGAGGGAAAAGGAGGCAAGTTAGGAACAACAAATTAGTCCGTCCTGACTTTATTATGTTCAGGAAACCCAAACCGTGGCCACAGATGCCAGCCCTCTAAAGGTCTACTAGCGCCATGAAGCGCGACAGAACAGCTCTCATAACATTTTAGTTTAAGCTCCTGGAAGTCAAAAACTCCCACAATGCATCTCACGTGCAGAGCAATGAATGGCATAGTCTCAAGGAACTACATATGCAACAATGATTAACTATTGGGGAAAAGCGAGGTCCATCCGAGTCTGCAAATAAAAAGGAGAAGGCGTGTTCGGAGCCAACAGGGATGTAAAGCTATAAAGGAAGTGAATGCATCCGGTCATGCACGGTCCTTTCTGGACACTTTCATTTGCAGAGAAGTTAAGAAATAAAAATAAAAACCAGCCTCTCTATAGAGCGTGACAGACGCCTCTTGAACCCGGCAGAGAAAAGAAAGGCACATTCATTCAGGTATTTAAGCTAAAAGGAAATACTTGACAGCTCGCATTAGAGAACTTTCCCTTCTACTTCCTTCTGAGAAATGTGTCATAACAAAACCATGCGATTGATGAGTTGCAGTAAATGTGCTGCAGGACAGAAACTATGGACACAAAGCCTCAATTATGCAACAATAAGGACGTCACAATGTTTTGGATTCAGATAAAAAAAAGGTTGTACATCGTCAGAAGAACGTTGTACTGTTCTTCCAGAAAGCTGCGTAAAGTGATGACAAAGCAGAAGGGAAGTGGAGACTCTACTGGTCCCAGTGAGCGGGTCGAGAACCTTTACGTCTCCGCACAGCGAGCTGAACTTCGGGAGGTTGTCTGTAAAGAATAGTCCAGGTGGAAACTGCTTCACCGCAGCGAGGAAGTCCAGCGTTAAGCTGCACGAAAGGTCAAGATCAATGTCTTGGAAACGGCGTCTGCTCATCTTCAGCATCATTGTGTGTCACACACTCTCTCACACACACACACACACACACGAGATCTTCCAGGTGTCCACATGGCCTTTCCTGCCATCTGGAGCTGACTCTTGACACCGTGTACACAACACCTCACGTCTCACAACCGGTGTTATCAATGAAAACCAAGCCGTGTTGTGGTGACACACAACCTTTAAGTGGACGGCTCCACGCGGTTTGGCCAGTCAACAGGATTATGGGGATTTAGAGGGAGGGCAAAACAGCACACAAATAAAGTGGAGGGCTCCGTGTGCGCCGTCTAGACGTGTGCATGTGTTGCAGAAGGATAAAGGATGGGTCCTGAAGTGGTATTCCTCCGTCACACGGCTCGGTCCTCAGTCAACCGCTCAAAAGCGTTCACGCTTCAGATCTTCTGCAGCGGATGAGAAAGAAGTGAGTCGATAAGGAGAGGCCACTTGTAGTGAACCTCCGTTTGGTTCCAGTCCGACTCCACAGGTGAACCGTCAACACGGTCACATTTATAACGAACGCCGCCATGTTTGAAAACAGACAAATCAAACCGCTTCAGGGGTCACTCGCGTCCGGCCTCCTGGATCAGCGACGCCGACATTTAGGTCGGCGCTAAACTCTTTAAGGAACCGTTCTGTTCTTTTTTTACGTCTTTTAACGCTTAATTAGGCTTCAACCAACCACCAGCCTCACATCACCTCGTGGGAAGATATTTGTAATAATTGGAAAGGGCTGCATCCACGCGAGCGGCACACTCGTCACATCACGGCTGCGGCGGTGACTCAGCACCAAGGATTACGGCGTCAGGAGCCGTCAGCGAGGGAGGATTACTCCAGCGCTGGTGGAGAAAGAAACGCTGAATAAAAGCTGGAGAGAACAACCGTGTCACAGCAGACGGGTGAAAGTTCCTCGTGAGGAACGTACGGCGGAGAAGCAGCCAGTCCTCCCCGAGGAGCGTTTCTCTAATCACTATATTTGGCACGTCTGCGTCCTTGTGATCTGCTGCTGTACCAGTTTACCTTCTCTATAAACTTCTGTCTCCAAACTCCTCTGCACGGCCTCAGAGCGCCTGTTGCGTAACCGCCGCTTGGCTGCACAGGTTTCTGGAGGAGCGAAAGCTTCCTGACGGCGTCTGAACGCCATGAGCCACCGGACCGTGTTTTATTATCATCAAGCTTTATCCATCTGTCCTTTTCAGATTAGTTCGGTGCAATAATTAGGATATGGACACATCGTGCAGCACATGATCTCAAAGACATTTATGCCATCGACCTTTCCTATAAACCCGAGACTTTTTAAAATCAATTAAATATATTTTAAGCCCCTTTTTTCACATTCAAAACCCAATGTATGTTATATATTTTACGGTTTACTTATGGCTTTAAAGTGACATAAATATTCAATCATAATTATTTCCCGGGACAAACTAAAGCCCTTTATCATCATAACTACCAGAATTCCTCATGTGCCGTTGTTTACCTTGGGTCAGGTATGCGGCATCAGTCTGCACATGCCCAGAAGAGATGAGGTGAATCCCCTCCTCCCCAAAACACATCTTGAGCCCTTAATGGTTACCTCCAGCAGACGCTCTCCCACAATGCAACTCTGCCATCCGACGGTGGATTCCAGCCTCGTGATAATTGCACGCTTTGCAAGTGGCTTTTAACCCGATTTTAATGTCTTCTACTTATTTAATTACCCACCCAGGGGTAGGTGTGTGTGTGTGTGTGTGTGTGTGTGTGTGTGTGTGTGTGTGTGTGCACGCACAGAGCATTCATGGAGGCTTAGAGATAAAACAGATCACCGCACAATTTCCCGGCTCGTTCACCGGCTGGCTCGATGCTTTCCCACTGTGGAAAAGTCTCCTCCTTCCATTCAAACTGATCTAAAAAGACCCTTTTGGATTATTATAACTCCTCCTGTTCTGGAACACTCAGGATGAATGAGACACCTTCCTAAGCTTCTCCACGAGGAGAGACATCTGCTGGCTGACGACCATCTTAAAATATGCTTTTTGCATTAATTCAGTGCTTTCGGGAGCTTCGGCTCACCGCGACTAATCATGTGATCCAGCCGGGTTCCTTCCTCTCAGCACTGAGGTTGCAGCAGGATTACTTTCTTCTTTATCTACCTGTGTTTTAATCTTTCCTGAGGATCCTCTCTTACAAATCCCACACAGCACAGCGTTAATCATCGAGGTGACGGATAATACCGCTCTTGTATTTACTTTACACACTTTAAGCCAATCCGGTGTCATTTTCAGATTAGTATTCAACAAGTTCTCATCCCTCGCTCTGCTGATTCTGGTGAGTGTTTCCTTGCATTTCTTTGGCTCCTGGAGCCTCGATAGCCCCCGACCCCAGGGGCCTCGATAGCCCCCGACCCCAGGGGCCTCGATAGCCCCCGACCCCAGGGGCCTGAACGCGGCCCAGGACTCACCGAGCGGCTTGAGGACGTTGGCCGTGGATTCGTCGGCGTAGTCCCCGTCCGACTTGTACCCCTCGGCCCGCTCCCGCTTGTCCTTGTGGCTGGACTTGCGTCTGTGGCGTCTCCTCCGGTGGTAGCTCTTGGGCACGTGCACGCCAATGTACACGGTGTGGTGACCTGCCGCACAACAACACAACCAGAGCAGGTCAGATTGCGCTCACAAGCAGTGTGAAATGCTTTGTTATCACAGGGAGACGTTGACGCAACGCTTTGTGTGTGTTGCTTTTGGCTTGTTGCGCTCCTCACAATCAGGAAGAGATAAAGCACAACTGAGAAATTAAATGAATGCCAATTACTTCCTCCACAGCGGCTCATACAGGAAATGATGATGTTATGCATGCAGGAAGTAAATCAGAGGAACATCCAGGGAGGGAAAGAGACGACTCCTCCGCACACTGGAATGCAACAGAGTCAAGCGAGCGTTCCTTAAACGCCTCAGAGCGTTTAATGACATCTTTGGCTTCCTTGTAGACGCCAAAAAGACCACCTGAGGCGCACACACACACACACACGGTAGGATTCAACCACACACACGGCTTGACATAATGCCAAACTCCAAGACCTGGTTCTCTGTGTGCACACTGGAGTGTTGCTTTGTGAAGCACGTTAATGTGGGCGTGTCAACAGAAATTCCCATCATCTTCCTGTTCAGGAATGTCTGAGCTAAATCTTTCATCTTAAGCATCACATTCTAGACAACTGAGAGACGCGGCCGACCCGTCCGTCAGCGACCTTACCTTCCACTTCCTCTTCGTCGCAGACGTGTTTGACAAAGGACGCTCCTCGGTCCAGGACGGCCTCGTCCTCCACTCTGCAGGGCAAACAAAGAGTTACTCAACACGGATCCCTCCTGGACGCACAAGTCAATCAGGGACAGTCGCTCTTCATCACCAAAGAAGACGACAACATCTTTATGCTCATTCAAAAACTGTTGCTTCATTTGGGGTTAGCGTGAAACACAGGTGGACCACAGACCACCGCACGCGGTCATGTGGATTATTTTGTATGTTTTGAGTCATCAGAAAAACAAACCTGATGAATAACAGGACTTCAAGGTCAGTGGAGCCGGCAGCCTTCAAAGTGAAGCAGCTTTTGTGGCGCTGTGGTCGTGACCCACATGTGTCCATTAATAACCTTAATAACCACAACGCTGCACCAAACATGAGGAGGGCACCATTTTTCACTCTTTTCTTTTGGCCGATGAGTTGCTATGTAAATGTACAACTGCATATTCAGACCATCCCGGACCGCTCTGAGCTCACTGAAGGCCGCAGACGTCGGTCGGAGGGAGTGTGGCTCCTCCATTCGGGCAAAGTGTGGACTAACCCCGGCCGTGAGCGTCGCTCTGAGCCAACCCTCAACCTCAGGAGACGGAGGGAAACAACCACAACAAGGACGGCCCGCCGAAGACCAATCAGCACACTAAATACTTTGCCGAGGCCTCAGTTTAAATGAGTCGCTCTCGTACTATGGACCGGTTGCAGACGCGCGTCGGCTTCAAATCAGGAGCTCCTCCGCTGTGAAAACAGTTTGGTTAAAAACAGCAAAGAATTTGGAGAAGTCTGCGTGACAATAAACATGTGAGCCGTTTCCGCCGAGCAGCAATCCCCACGTGGGACGATGATGATATCATTTGAGGAACGGAGGGGACGGGAGCGGCGCACAAAGCGCTAAATAAACAGAGTCAGGAAGGACAGCGAGCTCCTCTGAGGATACGCTATCTGTCCTTGAGGGGAGACACAAGTAGCGCTGATAGCAGCTCAGAGATCAAACAGGCGATACAGGAGGAGGAGGAGGAGGAGGAGGAAGAGTGGCCAGGTTTACACGCAGCCTCCCTTTGTTGCTCACAACAAGAGAGGTCACGTTGCCACACGGCCTCGTGGAGAGCGCCACCGCTATCGCTTAGCGGCAGATTTCTGTGCATGTTCTGTTCCGATTGTCCTCTTCCCTCCCAGGACGGCGCGTACACAACATACCAGCAGCTCCAGGCAGATACTTTAGTCACACTGCTCGTGTGTGAACAACTCAAAAGAGGTCAGTTAATCCCAGAAGACAGAAATGCATATTTGTCCTCTTACGCGTTGTGCCGTTTATTATCAATCCAGATGCTTCTGGAGACGCTCTGTCCACCGCGATGAGGACATGTGTACTGAAGATCATCGACAGACCAGTTGTGAGCCGCTTCATGTGGGAACCTTCTGCTTTCAGCCGCACACAACAAGGTCTGTACGGACAGAAACTAACCAACATTAATATAGTGATCAAAGTAGCAGTTAAAGATAGCAGCAAAAATATGCATCATCATAACTGTCCCTTTAACCAGCCGTCTTAAAGCGGCCTTATAATGCACCTCTCCAGGAACGCCGCGCGGCCTTACAGCAGTATCCGGCGTCTTCTAGTTCACGTCATAAACAGGAAGTCTTCTTGATCTTCAGTTTCATTTCCTGCCATGACTTCCTCTGCCTTCTTAATACATACATAAGTAAAGAGACGCTGGGTGAGGGTCAGAGCGCCACTTTGCAGCGCCGCGACCTCGTGGATGAACCCGTCTCTGCGTGATCAGCTGCTCGGGATCAGGGATCATCATCCTGGAGAGTCTCTCTACAGCGTGACGCAACCGAGCCCACCAGCAGGGTGGGACACACACACACAGCCAGGCATACAGTTTTGATAACTAATTCATATTCATTCATGGAGAAGCTCCTGAATGCACATCTGTCTGCAGCGGTGCAGAACGCTCTGACATCCGTCACTTCCAACCTGAAGAGACGAAGAACACACACCATAAAAGGAACACACTCGTTCCTCTGCACGTGTGTGTGTGTGTTTTCTCCCTCAGAGAGAACGGGGAACCTCACAGGGGAAACTCAGGGGGCATTTTGGGGTTTTGCCTCCCTTCTTTCCTTTGGTAGCACACAGAAGGAGACCCTTCCAGATCTCTGCCTCTTTTATTTTTCTGACAGTCAGAATTAAACTGTCAGATTTGTTGGAGAAGTGCTGTGTCAGCAGTGGTTTTTAGGCTTGAAAAAGTACTTTTAAAAAAAGGGACATGTATTGTAAAAGGTGGCCATAGCTCTCAGGAGAGGTGACGCAGCACACACAGCCTCTCAGGTGATTACAGATCAGTTGACGCACTAATTGAACAGCAGTTCACTCCCTGCTTGTCTGGACTTTTGGAATTTCCTGTAAAGCAACAAACACTTGAATGGATGAGGAAATGGACGCAGAGTATTTGCAGAGAGCATCGCTCACACAAAGGAGCTTTCAGTAGGGAGGAACTCAACATTTCACAATGTGGACCAGAGGAATGAGGAATCCTCTCTGAGCCTCAGAGTCTGTGGTTTCACTTCAGTTTGCGATACTGCAGTAAAGCCTCTCGCCGGCTGCAGGTGACTTTACCTGTTGATGAACTAACAGGAGTCAAGTCAGACGGACGGAGAAAAACAGTCAAATCTCGAATTGCATCATTGCGCAACGCTGGCCCGCGGAGAGTGCGCAATATCTGGGGGCGTCAAACATAGACCACATGGTGCGAGTCTCACACACACACACACACACACACACAGAGTTGTGTCATACAGTGTCAGCTCTGCGCCACCTGGCCCGCGTCCCTCTAATTGGAAGCGACAAGCTTCCTGGAAGAATAGATTAGGCCGAGCGGAGAGTTCACGCGGCGCGGCAGCGGCGGCTTAGCCGCACGCGGCGCGGCCCGATGTGCGACAAGCAACTCAAGTTACGCAACCACGAGCGCTGGAGGGTCCGTGGAGCTATGGGCAGCTGTGCGGCCAGATGAGCGGCGGAAACCTTTACGCACAGCCTCGCGCCACGCGTCCTGTGAGCGGGTGAGTCACGTTCACCTGGTGCCTCATCACACACCTGGCCAGGAAATGCCCCCGCGATGCCTCCGCGTGGAGGAAGAGTCCCGACGCGAGGAAACAAAGAGGAAACTTACTTCTTCTCGGAGCTCATGGTGGAGAAGTTGTTCCTGTGACGCGGGTCAGGCTGGAGGTCTGCGGCGGGGAAGCTTCAGCTCCTCTAGACGTCGCGCTTTTCACGTGGGTTAAAACAAAAATAGAGATTTAAATTGGTTTAAAAAGAGAAGAAAAAGTAACAAATGAGTCGAGGAGCCCGGAGAGACGTCGCTGGATCGGTTCCTCCGCCTCCACAGGTCGAGCTGGACCGGGATCAGACTCCTCAGGTTCGGGTTCGGCTCAGGGCGCCAGGTGTCATCGTGGGCAGAGGAGGCTGCTGGGTCTGGAGCGCGTGCGGAGAGACTCAGGGACTGTGTCCATATTTAAAGTGCCATCCCTCCTCCTGCCGTGACGCCACGGGGGGCGTGGCGCGCCGCACGTCAATCAACGTGTTTCACTTTGTGTCTCATTATTTATCTACAGATTATTATTTGACCAATGACTTTCCAAGACTTTAAACCAGATTTCCATGACAAACATTTAGTGAAATCTGGGTGTAAACAGTAAAAAGTGAGTAAATGTAGTAAAACTAACTAACAATGAGAATACTTTAAACTAACAATGAGAACACAAAGCATACAGTAAACCTTAAATGACTCAAATGAATGAGACAATAGTTTGATTAAAAGAATAAACATTTATATAGATGCCTGTATGTATGCCTGCTTATATTTTGAGTCTTTTTAAAGCATATTCATTATTTCAAACTCAGCCGAAATGAACAACATGAACACATGAATATAACACATTTACATGAACACATGAATATAATTCAATTGAACATGAATAACACATTTACATGACTTTTACACCTTTTTTTTTTCCCCAAGGACTTTTCCAGGCCTGGAAATAACCGTTTTAAAACTCCATGACTTGTCCAGGTTTTCCATGAGCGTAAGAACCCTGTATGTAATAATTTAATTGACATTTGAAGCACTTGTGGTGCATTTATTAAATGGAATTTAATCAAGTCAGCTGCTTGTTTGGAACTAATTAATGTTACGTATTGATTTCGCTTGTCAAAGACAATTTAAATGATTTAACTGTCAGTGCTGATTTTAAACACTTTAAGTCGATGGGTTTAATTTAGTAATACACAGATCTCTAATATATATATATATATATATATATATATATATATATATATATATATATATATATGCCCTCTTATAAAAAGGCACCTGTTCAGGTAATCCCATCCCATTGGAGCTACCAGGTAAAAGCTCAGCAGTCAAACAGCCGACTGGCGACATCTTCTGGAGGAGTTGAACACAGTAAACTTCACCTCTGATGTGCAGCTCCAGGATCTCTGGTTTCAACGACATTCCTTATAGTTTAGATACTTTCAGATTGTGTATTTACAGCAGCTTCCATGGGATAAACTAGACAACCACAACGAATTAAACAAGCATTTAAAGTTTATTGTCACACAACACATGAAATATAAATACGCAACAGATGGAAGAAAAGTTCATACAAGTTCGTTAAAAAATAATAACGCTGCAAGTCAGATCATCTGACGATTGTGCTTTATAGAAATATAATAGACACCAATTTCTGGTTATAAAATGTACACTCCATCTTCCTCCTGGTGAAGCGGTGATGTTCACAGCGTGCTCAGGAACTCCTTCACCTGAAACACACAACACACACACACACACACACAACACACAGCAGTGTCAGCGACAAACACGACTTTTCTTTTTTGTGTGCTTTCAACTTGAAAAACAAGTTGCTTTAAGTCAGGCGTGCAGAGAGCAGCGTGGGACCACGGCCCGAAAAGAACCTCTGAAAGGTTGAGGCGACAAACCTGTGTGTGTGTGTGTGTGTGTGTGTGTGTGTGTGTGTGTGTGTCGGTATCAGAGATCTCGCTGTACACATAACTTACCAAAAACCAGTTTTTAAGCCTTGTTGTTTTTAAAAAGGTCCCACAGTCTATGCACATGCATCAGCTGCAACAGGTGACTTTTAATTCTCCTTTAAAACTGAACGGATCAAGTATTCACAACATGTCACAATATTAAAACGTCAACGCTCAATATGAAAAGACTCATTTTGAACATGTTTAACAGACAGATACACACTTATCACTGATGCATTAACATTAAGGTTTTTAAGCATTTCAATGTTGCAAAAGACGGGTAAGCTTTGTTTTTATAAATACGTCAAATTTCCCCTCGGGAGTAATAAAGTATATATATTCATTCATTATAAAAGGAGCTACAGAAGTAAAGAGTATTATTATTAATAACAGTAACATAAAGCTCTGTTAGGAATCTCGTGACCATTAACCGTCTCTCACCTTCTCGATCATGTCGCCGCTCTTGCTCTTATTCCCCTTAAAGTCTTCGTTCACGTCGATGGTCATGACCGGCACGTCGCTGAGGTACTGGAACTCCATGCTGAGGGCCAGGAGCAGCGTTTAGTGACGCACACAACACACACAACACACACAACACACAACACAGAGGCCCTTCCTCACCGGGACGGGGCTCACCTCATGGTCTTGTGCTGCAGCCAGCTCTCGTGCTTGAAGTGGAGCTTCTCCAGGTACTCCAGAGGGATGTCTTGCTCCTCTTCTCGGCCTCTCAGGTGCAGCCGCTCCATACACCTCTGCACATGCACGAATACAAACACAAGGAAGAGGATGAGGAGGTCGTGTCAACTCCCTTCTGAAGGTCAAGGTGAAAACACAGAGCGCCGCAGCACCTCCGGCGCCGCCCTGAGGTAGATGATGCCGTCCAGCTCGATGTGCTTCCCAAACTGGCTGTGCAGCCAGCTGTGCCAGTCCTGGTAGATGGACCACTCCGTCTCGTTCATGCCCTCGCTCTCATACAGGTTGGCCGCGAAGATGTACCTGGAGGACATTATGGACGAGGAGTTTCAACTTACAAACACCTTTTAATCAAACATAATAAATACACAAATGAATGAGACAATAGTTTGATTAAAAGAATAAACATTTATATAGATGCCTGTATGTATGCCTGCTTATATTTGGAGTCTTTCTTTTAAAAGCATATTAATTATTTCAAACTCAGCGTAAATGAACGACATGAACACATGAATATAACACATTTACATGACTTTTACTAAACTTTGGGATTTTTTTTATTTTTTTAAGGACTTTTCCAGGCCTGGAAATAACCATTTTAAAACTCCATGACTTTTCCAGGTTTTCCATGAGCGTAAGAACCCTGTAAATAACAAAACAACCGTATTTGTGTTTATTAGTAGCTGCATAGTATTGACATTACCTTTGGTATCTTTAATAATATTTTTCAGTGGAAAAGATCGACTGCATTCTTAAACCACAACGTGATAAAGTTAAAAACAGTAAAAAATATATCAAATAAAAATGATAAAATCTGTAAAGTGTGTTTTGTTCTCATTAATACAATAATGTATTTGCACATATAATATCAGAAAATGATGGAAATGACTACTACAATTCCCAGAGGCCTCGGCGTCATTTTAGAATGACTTGTTTTGTAAAACCAACGGACAAAAACATCAAAATATTTAATTTCCAATAATACAAAAATGGGAAAAAGCAACAAATCTCCACATGAGAGAAGCTAAGAATGCTACTTATTTATTATTTCATGATAATCAGAATTGCCATCAATTAATTTTCAACTAATAAGTTGAATCTGTATGAATAGATGTGTATACTTAAATAATCTTAAACACACAAAACACCATAAATATAAGCAATTAATTTGGTATTCTTATCATTATAAGCAGACGCTTGTCCCGGTACCTGTCGCTGTAGATGGACCGCTCGAAGAACTGCACGGGGTTCTCGGCCTCTCGGAGCTTCCCGTTGGCCGAGCGCATCTGCGCCCGCACCCGGCTGATGCAGGCGTAGCTCTGGAAGGTGTACGCCCAGCGCTCCGGCTTCTGGTACATCATCTGCAGCACGTTGCCTCCGCTCCTCTGAGAGGTGGACAGCTCCTGGGACGCAGGGACATTTAGAGGAGTGCATTGAGTTAAAAAAACTCCATATTGGGATGAATAAATATGCAGCAATCATAGCTTTGTGTGCAAGAACTGTGTTGGTTTTATTTATTACTCTGCATGTGTCCTCTTCCTGCCAGAGGTGAGGCTCCTCTGAGGCCGCCTGACAGTTACACATGCTGATAATATTACACTGTACGCACAGTTCACAATTGTACCGACAAAAAAAAAATATTTGTGGTTATTTGGTTTCCACCAAAAATAATATCATACAAGTAGAGCCAACATGATGCCTCATGTCATTTATTAAGCAATAATGCCCCAAAAACATCCACTCATACAACCTCCTTAAATGTTTATTTGCAGCTTTTCTCTGTGCGTCAGACTAAATAAATAAATGTACTTCTATTTGTGCGCTGCAATATCATGACAGAGATTTGGGGTTATTTTCTAGTTGTGTAGAGATGGAGCAATAACTGGACAGGTTGGCCATAAATGAAAATAATCAGTAATTCCAGCTCTGCATAAAATGCAATGGCTAGTCCCAAATAGAGGGTCTATGCATAAGCAACATAATAAAATACACTTTAACCCGATACTGTAAATACATTTTCCAAATGACATTAATTCAGATACAATATTCTTGGTCACAGACTATACCATATAACATACTGGCTGAAATAAATCAACCTGAATGCCCTGCTAAGTCCCAGACCTTCAGTGTGTGTGTGGTGGGTATACATCTATAAATAAAGATATCTATAGATATATATGGGTGTGTTGGAGCAGTAATGGAGGAGCTGAGGCCTGCAGCAGCGTGGGAGGTCAGAGATGTTTGGTATCATCTGTTCCTCTGGGAGTGGATCAGTGACCAGTGCAACTATGCGGCTGCACAGCAGCTGCACCCTGAACCCGGTGCGCGCGCAGTCAGTGCTGGTGAGAGGGCTGCAGGACAGCGCGCAATAATAATAAAAAAAAACTTGCATTTACGCAATGTGTAAAACACGGATTTGTTGCGCCAACTGGCAACACAGCAGACGCTTGGTAGAAGCCGGGGTACCCGAATGTACAGTACCTCGAAGTCCCCGCCTTTCGTTTGGACATTGCACCACCTGGCGACGGGCTCCGGTACTACCTCCCAGTCCGCGCTCTCCTGCTCCAAAAGGCGCACAAACGTAGACTTTCCCGCCGCTGCGCGTAAAAAGGAGAAACACAACCCGGAAATTCAAATTCAGCATTGGAGTGAATACATAAATACACATTACGCGCGTGTGTTATCTACAGAGGACGATACAATGTCGCGTAATGGCGCCACAACTCCGCTCTCACCGATGTTCCCCTCGATGGATATCCGGCGTATCCTCTTCTCCATGGAGTCGTTCATGGCGTCGGGACACGGCCTCTTCGGAGTGAAAGACATTTTATTATTTATAGCAAAACCAAGACGTCGTCCTCGTTGATTAAAGCGAGCGTTGCAGCTGCAGAGAGAGAGAGAAAGGAAAAGTCTCCTTGTTGTTTGAAGCTCGGCGGCAACTAAAGTCAGGAAGAGGCGGGGCCTCTGAGCATCTGTGACTCCGCCCACCCGGAAGCAGCTGCGGCCGCTCACGTGACCCAGTAAAATAAATCCTGCATTTCATTTATATAATAAGTAAAAATATATTAGAAGCAGCAACGTGTATTTAATGTGTCAAAAGTAAAAGTACTCTGCAGAATGGTCTGTTATTATTATTATTATTAAACTGTATTTACCTGAAAAGTAACTTAATTAAACGTAGTGGGGAAAGTACATTTACCTCTGTAATGGAGAAATAAAAGTATAAAAAAAAGTTAATACTGTACTCAATTACGCTTAAAATAACAAATAAAGTAATGCATTGTAAATGTTACTTCAGTAAAAGTACACGAGCATTGGCAACAAGATGTACTCAAAAGTAAAAGTACTACAAGTAGTATTCACGATCCTGAATTGTCTGCGTCAGACTTATATTCATATTGCTGCAGAAACCTTAAAGCAGCATTAATATTGTAGTCCATAGAAGTAAATGTAGTGGAGTAAAAAAGTACAATATTTCCATCGGAGAAGCAGTATGCAGAATGTAAAAGTACCTTAAAAATGTTTTTCTTAAGTACAATGTACTTTGGGCGCCACGTGGTACACATACAATTCATTCAAAGAGTCAAGACCACCTTTATTTTCCTTGTAAACAGCATACATCAATTCAGTAGCATCGAAACCCCCTACCAAGCCAATATATACAAACATGTCCTCATTACAGTCGGGGAGGAGCGACCTGTAGGCAACAGAGACGGCGAGACGCCTCCGGGATGACGGACTTTATTACACTTTCAGATATCTGGTGAGCAGAAACATTCATAAGAGTTAACTAAGGACGTGGGAAAAGACACTCCACGATAAAAACAAAGATGTTTAATATGTCAAACGGGGAAGCAGCCTCTAAAAAGACTCAATGCATTCTTTAAACCAAAAGCTACCACTCCATGCTCGCTGAAAAACAAACAAAACAAGGTCTAACCCTCAGTATTTACATGTGTGCATTGAAGTATTACACCTCTGACAAATTATATATAAAGATATATAAAATGTTCATCTCAGCCAAACCTGAAAGAGAATTCTATTTCCATCGTGCAGGATAATTAATGCACGACAGAAGGAGAAGCAACGTCAGATAAAGTGTCCGCTAACCCTTTAGTGTTGTGGATTATTGCATAGTAAACTACACGTGGAGATGGAGAGGGTTTCATGCATCTGTTCAGCTCCAGACCGGAAAAAATAAACAAAAAGCATAAAGGAATCTCACTTGTGCCGCAGGAGCCAAATTCAAAAAAAGAGGTTTAAGCAATTCAACATTCATTTTGGGGAAATATGAGGGAGGAAATCAGCTTCGATCAGTCACATGATACGGCTAAACATTCAGGCAAAAGAGGTCAGGAACATTGTTCAAAGTGCAAAAGAGAACAAGGGGTGCAGCAGCGTAACCCAATTATTAGTCCTAGTGTATTTATGCTTGTGTTTCTTTTGTAACTGCGGAGGTTTCGACTTTAAAAACACAGGTCTCTACTTCTATGAGAGGACTTTTATTTACAATTTAAAGGTTGCAGATCCCTTGAAGACTAGTTTTGAGGGAAACAACTCGGTAGAAAGTCGCTAAAAGTTTCGTTGAATTTGAATCCCTGCTGCGACGCGACGATCCTCCGGCCTCACGTCCATTCATCCGTTCATCAAGACCGGCACTGAACACTCGGCGGAGAGACTTTATGACTACATGAGGAAGAAGGTCGGCGAGGAGGTTTAAAAACAGGAGGAGAAAAAAACAAACATCTTTCAACCAAGTTTTCAGTGCAGATAGAAAACCGGCGTGAAGCGGGAATTAGGACTCAGAAACTTAAGAGGAGGCGCGGACAAATTTGATGTTATGTCAATCAAGTCAGTGGTTTATGGCCTTTATCTTCTTACAGCTGTTGATATAGGGCAATTATGAGCCATGCGAGGCACTTAGGATTATTCTGTATTGACAGATGTGGAAAGCAACAAACCCAGATCCTTCTATGGCGACTAATGGAGAAAATAACTCTAGTGTGGCGACATCGCTCACACTTCTTCTTCTTCTTCTTCTTCTTCTTCCCTGCAGGTGAGTTAGAAATGGGAATCTAAGAGACGTCGTCATGAATCCAAGTGAAAAAAGAATCAGTGAAGTCAAATAGAAAACGACTATATTATCCTTAATGCGAGCCATGACTGAATACTGGGAATAAAACCATTCTCTCCATATCTTAAATCTATGGTTTGTTCAATTGAGTCGTGTGATCCCTGATAGCGTCCCGGTGCCTTAAACCTATCGAGATCCTTCCTTCTTCCCGGCCTCATTAAAAACATTTCCCCCCGAATGGAAACGTAGTATATACTGCAGACGCACAGCCAGGGCGGGGATCTGTGCAAAAAACTAGAAGACCAATAAAATGAGGATTACGTCGCTGCTTATCTATCCTTGGTTGTCAGCTTCTCAATCAGCTCCTGGAGCGGGACGAGCTCCTTCCTGTCGATGAGGTTGAACTCCTGGAAGAGGAAAACAGAAACCAAGTCATACACCGACTTTTCCATGACTTTTAACCAAATTTCCATCACTTTTGACCAAATTTCCATGACAAAGCATACAGTAAACCTTAAATGACACAAATGAATGAGACAATAGTTTGATTAAAAGAATAAACATTTATATAGATGCCTGTATGTATGCCTGCTTATATTTTGAGTACTTTTCCAGGCCTGGAAATAACCATTCTAACATTCCATGACCTTTTCAGGTTTTGCATGACTGTGAGAACCCTGTAACTTGCAGTGTAAAGCAGTGAAAGTCCACATTGAAAATGTGTAAAAAGGAGTTTCTGTACCTGAACGAAAAAGATGAAGTGTTTGAACGACGTGTTGAGGTGCGCCTCCTCCTGCAGCTGCATCACGGAGTCAAAGTGCTGGTGGTAGATGTGAGCGTAGACCCTGAAGAGGCGCTTCAGGATGGTCTTCGCCACCGACATGAAGTTCCTCTTAAACGGGACACCTTGGGATAAACGGGGAAAGAGGTATTACAAATCAGACAAAAGGGGAAACAGTGGTTTAAAGACTATCAGCGCAATGAATGCCGACGCAGCCACGAGTTGTTCCTCGGATTGCAAAAGTCTGTTAGTGATTTAAGGGAAGTGCAGAACAGTCATGGGTGCAGCGCCTCATGGTAACATCGCGTTCCTCTGCGATTGGGAAATGGCGACGATGTTCCAGCGGCGCTGACGCTTCCTGCAGAGCTGCAGCACAACGTCAATTATTCAAAGGGAGCGGGTGACTGACGGGACGAGGACTTCTTGATTAAAAGATGTCACCTCGGGCCGGACATGCACACGGTGAACTATTCTGAGCACCGGGGACTTTTTCCATTTCACTTCTAAAGGAAAAATGAATCATTCATAGGCGAGAGGCTGGTTTCTAGTCCTGACATGGTGAAAGAATATTAAAAAAGGAAAGGTATCCTGGGGAGTTTTTGATGACTTGTGATCTTATGAGCGACGCCCTGAAGCCGAGACGATAGAATGTGGACCAGTTGAAGCTCCTGCGATCGTGGAACATTTAGCGGTTCACACCTTCAGCCACTGAGGAGCGACGGGACGGGGCAGGCAGCTCTGTGTTTGTGCTGGCGGCCGCCCAAGCTCCATTACGGCTCCGCCCTAGGCGGCACAAGCCTCTGCTAGTCGGGTATGTGAAGTCTTTTCAGTGGCCGCCTGCGTTGCGGAAGAGAGAAACTCCTGAATGTGTTCGCGTGGAGGAACGTGTGCCGTCACCGGATATGTTTATGAGCAATATTTACTGACGGCATGTTATCGGTTTTAACCAATTCAAAACCAATCTCCCCTCCAAGGGGGCAGACTGAACGATTGTTATATAAAACTGTAAATCATAGCTTGAAAAAATAGCCTAAAACTTCTGTATTTGAATGCATTGAACACCAAAAGTAATATACAAGTGAAATATATGGTTTGGTACATGAAAAAAAATGCACATTTTAGAGTCCTCGTCTGAATGTTCTCTGTTCTAAACCCTCTCTAACTTTGTTCTGCTTCACTTTATCAAAGTCAACCTCTGCAGAGAGAATGTTCACATATTGAGCTATGATTTGGGTTAGAGAATGTTCACATATTGAGCTATGATTTGGGTTAGAGTTGGACCTTACAGCTGCATCATTTCAAAGAAATAATCATCCTGAAAGTGATTTTTTGTATAGGCGGACCTGAAACCTTTTCATTGTTTTCTGTGTGTCATCTTCATTTACTCTTAACCAGTAACATATAGACTGATATTTACACATCTGAACTAAATATCACATGTGTAGTTTTTATTATAACACCAATATTATTAAAATATCCCTAGTGGTTGCAGAGATACACTCTTTTTAGGTTGGGGATGACAATTGAGGAAAGGGCCTAAAAATAGGTTCGTTTTTAAAGTTAAGATGCGTTCATTTTACACGGCACTTAAAATTCCACACAAATAAAAAAAGAGCTGAGCACTAGTAGTAACATCAAACACACACACAGTGAAAAGATGGCGTCCGGATGGAGGAAACGGGACACGAGGCGTACCGATCTTTGAAGGGAAAAGCGTCTCGTCGTCCAGCTGGTCCTGCACCCAGGTCATGAGGTAATCGATGTACTTGGGGGCGGAGCATTTGATGGGCTTCTTGATGTTGGTTCCGTCCGCCCAATGGTACTCGTACCTTCAAGAAATGTGACAAACACTCGATGTAAAACCTTCACGGATTCCGCGTTCTTCATGAGACTTGTGGTCACATTTGATGCCAGTGGATCCGAGTTATTTTAACACCTCTATTGAGCTCATGGGCCGGTTTTATAAAGACTACAACCTCACAGGTGGACCACGATGAACTCACTTAGGACCAGCGGACATGACGGGACAGCTTGCCTCTGTGCAAAAATCTGTGATGGTGCCGTACAGCATGTTGATCTGGTTGAAGAAATCCACCGCTGGAACAAAAAGAAAGAGGAAACAAAAGAGGAAACATGTTCAAATCCAGCGAGCATGAGACCCAGTACCTTGTGCTGCAGCACAAACAGTCCTTTGCCCCACTCGGCTGCCCCAGTACAAACTGCACACCAGTGCACACTCCGGTTATCTGGAACACATTGTGTAACCGCTCATTCCCAGCGGCACAGCGCCAACTTTGGCTTTCCATCAGTTGGAGCGATCCGTTTAAAGCGCTGGCGTCGGAGCAGATAAAGTACAGATTGAACAGCTGATGTGTGATGTGTGAGGTTCTGTTGAGGGAAACACGGGCTCCTCTTTATGTTTGATACGTTTACTCAGTCGCCAATGAAGATGTATTTGTTCAAAGTGTTTGTATTCATAACCGGGTGAAGCTGGATAATAACTTTTAAAAGGTACGCTGAAAGCCCTCACTAATGTTTTCACCAGAGGTGCTCTCAATAATACAGGAAAATACATATTTCAACATTCAGTTTAAAAGTAAAACTTCACATGAAGCACAAAATGACACACAACCACGGAGAGGAACTAAAATCAGGTCCGTCACCATCAACTAACGGTCAACGCGTTCACGTCGGCCATGACAGGTGCTAAAGTCAATCGTCGCCGCAACAGACTTCCCGTGGGCGTAGACGACATCGCGGTGACGCAAGCAGACAGCTGCAGAACATCAGAGATGCTGAGGCGAGACCCAACAAACTGCTAGAGTTGTTTCCCAGTTTGATTCTGGGCAAAGACCATTACTGCACATCACAACCAGTCTCTCTTCCTCTACTGCCACGGTCCATTACAAGCTTCTTGTGAACAGAGAGCAGGAGAGTCAGATACTCTACTACTTCTCTTTAGTGTGCGAGTTAAAACATCCGAGTAGCAGCCATTAATTTCCACTTCCACGAAAACTACAACACAAATATTGCAATGGCGTAGCCACACTCCTAACCAGCTAAACAATGCGTGACCTCACTGACACACAACAAGACCCGCGGTTAACATTGTGTAACAATAGCGGAGAAATGTGATCACCCTACTTCAGCTTTCTGGGGCTCCAAAATGCATCAAATCCAAATCAAACACAAATAACTTTTAGACTGAAATGAAAGCATAGATGTAAAGAAATGTTATGCTGCAGGAAAAGTACTTCAATAAAAAGGCCAATTCATCTCCCGGAACATCTCAAACCCTCAAGGCGCTCGGACACGAGAGGAAATGAAGCTGCTGCTGACCGGCACGTTATCTCCGTGCAGAGGAATGTAAACACAGACAATCAAGTCTATTTAACATTCACTGTGCTTTTTCCAGCTCGAATGCACACGAGATCTCACTCCCCGATAGCGCTCATCTGATCCGTGATGCGGACTGATTGAGACTCCGGGAACAGGACTTCTGAGAAGCATGCACATGTGAAAACCATGAGGAGATTTACAGATATAGAGATTTTAAAAGAGACACGTGAAGGTGCTGTCCCTCGGCCAGGAAGCTGCATCTTAAAAAGGTGCTTTCAGGGAAGAAGAAAAAAGGTAAAACTGGCGCTTACTGTTGACGGCGACCCACTCGTTCAAGTCTTCGCCCTCGGGCAACATGACCGCCATGCGCAGGTTTCCACTCCCCAGCGTGGCCTCGGCATGTTTCAACAGCTCGTACTGGTGGGAACCCTCCGGGATATTCTTCTTGGGCTTGAACGTCTTGGATGAACGGTTTCCACTGTGAGTCACATTTCAGAGAGGAGGATAAAAGGTGGGACAGGTGAGGAGGCGGTCGGACACCGTGACGAGTCACGCGCTCGCGGAGGGACTTTTTGCTGACCATGTAAAAGTCTGGATCTTCGTTAAATGAATAAAAAAAGCAAACAAAAGAGTTGAGCTTTTGTTGACTTGATGAGTTTGGCGGACCAGAACAGTGTGTGTGTGTCTCTGTGTGTAATGAGGCCAGTTGGGGAGGTGCTGTGTTCAATCCCTCGCTGGCCCATTAAACAAGAATTTGAGTCATCACAACATGGCAGGTCACACACAAAGATTCTCATTTAATCGGAGCACGAACCGATATTTATATTAGTAATAAAACACATTCCCAGGTCTGAAATGTTATTTTGATCAACTCAAATCATTTGGTTTAGTTAGTTTAGTTCATTTGGAAGAGTCTCTGCACTCTCTGGCCTGGTGGATGGACATTAAAACATATTTGGTAAATGTTATTTATGGGGTTTGAGTGTTGTCTCCTTCCAGCTGCCTAATAAAACACCAGAGGGCACATTTTAATGTTTACCTCCCTCTGACTTCGTCCACATAAGGGCTTTTTGAGTAGCTAGCTAAACATCCACAACACACCGTTGTTGCTTTGATCAAATGGGTCACAGGTCGATGACTGTCCCGTCACATCGGAGCTGGATTAACTCGTTTTAAACAAAGTGTTCACAACCAGCAAATACCCAGGCACCGGACTGACAACCCTTCTGTGTTAGCATTAGCTCTGGGGTCAGTATAATGTAGCTTAACGTCTCATGGCAGTACACAACACCGGTACACATAATCTACTGTCGATGCCGACGTTAATTATCCTAAAAATCTAAAGATATCGCTGTAAAATCACACCAGGCATTTAGAGGTTAGTCCAGCTAGTAGCCGCAGCCCGTATATCTGCTTTCGCTAGCTAAGCTAGCTTTAGCTGCGTTAACGCCAACTTTATTAAACATTTCCCGACCACAAAGCGACATGGAGACGTTAGAATGAGCCCCCGGGACAGGAACACTACTCACAAAAGAAAGCTCATGTTTCCTTGGACCGCAGACGAGGACGAAATCACTCTCTTGGCAAATAGCTAGCAGGCAGAGTGGAGCCGAGCAAGAGGGTTTGTTTGCTAAAACTCTCAAGGCTCACACGTCCTCGGTTCCTTTCGGGCTCCTTTCTCCTCGAGACGAATCCGAAATCAGTATTACTGTGGCGGGACTGACTAGCGGCATCTACGCGTTCGTATCCGAGACAAAAACATGAATGTTGTGGACGAGCTGGTCCACTGTAAACTGCTCTGTACGCTGAGAGGCAGCAGCGTACTGGAGGCAACGCGAACTTCTTCTCTATGACGTCCGAGGCAGATCAGACGCCTTTCTGCGGTGTGCTGCCCTCTAGCGGAGGAACTACAGCGCTACAATTTAGACTTTAATATAATAATATACAAAGTAATGCAGCTGGGGAATCTGATGGCTTTGCTGTGCACAATATATATTTAATATTGTTTTAATATTTTTGTTATTTATTATTTATTTTTTGTTTAATTTATTTAATTACATTTTTTTGTATTTTTTTTTTATTATACGCCCACTCTTTTTATTAGTAGAAATACCAGGGACACGTTCTGAAATGTCGATCCCCGTGAGTAATTGGTCTGAATATTAAACACTGACGTGATGATATTGGGAACTTTGGTCACCCTCATTTCTCCCTCTCACATATTTTAGTTCAAGGGGATTCAGATTGGTTTCAAACAGAACCAGACTTACTACATAAATCCCTTGACTCTAGAGATGTCCTGTATTTCCCGGTCCAATATGGACTTGCTGGAACAAGAGATTTCACTACGGGAGGTCCAAGATGCAATAAGAGGCCTTAGATCAGGTCGAGCCCCTGAAAACGGCTACCCATCTGATTTTTATTTAAAAATCCAGTGATATTGCCCCTAAACCATGTGAAAGCACTTTACTCGGGAAAGGACCTACTGCCTGCAGGTATGACGAAAAGCTTGTTCCCAATAATCCACAAAAAATGATCATTTCACTCACTGCAAAGTGTGATCACTGGTACTGCAGGATTGTATTTGTAACTGTCCTTTAAAAGCTGCACACATGACTGCTTCAACCTAAATTCCACAAAAAGAAAGTTTGGAAGTAGAGCTGAGGGATTCTCTATCAAAACAATATATTTTGGGTAACAATCACATTTATTCAGCAGGCCTGCCGTCTTGCTGAGAGATTATTAAAAATCTCTGGCTGCATAGGAGACATTAAGTCTGTAGCCTGAGGTTATATAAAGTCATTTATAACTCCCAGGGATATTAGAAATACTGAGTTCATCCGTTCATATTCCCACAGCAGAACCTGAACCAAATAAGAAATATTTATGGCCGTCATCCAAACTTTGTAAGAGTTCACAAGTATTTAAGAGAAAGAATCACAAGTATATTTGTATGCATTTAACTCTGTTTCAATAAAGTTTAAAAAAGATACACGTTTTTTTGCTTTAATAACTAAATAAATTGTGTTATTGCTAAATAAAAACAATATCACTATACAGTCCTCCCATACTATCATTACATCAAAACACATAACATACAACTATTCAATTAATAAAACAACTGACTCTAAAACATAAAAAAGAATAGTAAATCTCATCTAAGTGATGTAACTAAATGCATATGTCGTTTCTTAATATGAATAGTGTAAATCAATTAATCTATTAACTACTAATCAGAGCTACTAATTCGCAATAAACACAGTTCTGTCTGTTTGTACCGACAACAAATAACCTTATTATTACAGTGATATTTCACAAAATAACACAGTATTCAGACGTTTACTGTGAAATGAGTACAAGGCGCGGCCATTACTGCGCACCAGAGCCTTTTAATTAGAGTCACGTCACTTCCGTTCATTCCAACGAAACATTTTTATCGGCCGCAGCATCTCTTTCTAACGCTCTGGTAGTACCCACCCCAGGCCGTGGGGGGCAGCATAGCATCCTTGGAAGCGTCCCATATTAAAAGACGAAGAAGAAGAAGCGTTTCCGGTAGGGTCAAAGTTGACAAAGCTAGCCTGTCACAACAACCAGCTAGCATAGTAGCTAACATCACCCCGAAAAGACAACTTCCCCTCTCAAAATGGAAGTAAATCAAGCGAAGCAAGAACATCTACTTGCATTAAAAGGTACTTATTGTCCTCGCCATAGCCTCAATAATCTGATTCTAGATGATGGTGGAAACTACGCGTTATTCTTATTCCAGTGCACTGTTGTCACTTGTTGTGGCTTTTAGCTGCTAATAGCTAATAGCTAAAAGCTAAGACGATATTACACGTTTAGATTCCAAACTGTATAAATAAGACTGTGGCAGGCTTAGCTTTAAAGAAGACTTTTCTGGCTGCTATTCGACCTCAAAGCTGAGATTGAATGACGCTGTTAAAGCAATATATTACAGCAATAATTATATCATTTAGCCAGCCAGCCAGCTAGCTATTGCTGTTGTGTTGTTAGCTAATGTAGCCAAGAAGCACAACGTTGGTTTATGAGTTAGAGAATTAAACTCGGTAGCTTTGTTATTTATTACTATTTGTTATGTTAATGTAAAGATGCTCCTGTCACTGCATTGGCAAAATATGCTCCATAACTGGCTCAAAATATGACGTCATTCTGTTTCTGATGAGTGTGTAGCCTTTAAAGGTTGTACATATAGTGTTTATATACAAGATGCAATCAGTCGAAGACCCAAATCTGGCTTTGAGTTCATGGATTCAGTGCACAAACACTCGTTTAAAGCTGACATCTGCTAAAATATTCCTGTTGACGCCAGACCACTAAAAATAGTTCACATCAACGTCAGACTAACCAGAGACTTGATAGATGTATTGCAATGCAACACCGACTGCTAATGCATTACAGCCACAGACGACCTGTTGTTGTCTTATGTTGGGATGAAACCGGCCTCTCGGAATCAGAATCAGAAACCGTTTATTTGCCACGAATATTTACACAAATGAGGATTTTTTTCTCGGCGGAAGGTGCATACATTAGACATGAGACGTTAGACGAGACAAACAACAATCAACGACAACAACAGTGCAATGGTATTACATTAAGTACGTGACGTGAGGCTGATTGCCAGTTAGTACCGACATCACTGGCATGAGGATATTCTCACCGACAATTACGAACCAACTTGTGTGTCCAGTCACTGACCGCTGCCGCTTTACTTCACAGTGATGCGGTTAACCAAACCGACGCTCTTCACTAACCTGCCCGTGACATGTGAAGACCGAGACCTGCCAGGTAAGATCTGTATACACACATCTGTAGCAGAGGACGGTGAGACCACCGCGTTGGCTAATGACTTATTTAGTGTCTCCCCTTTTCTTGCACTTTTACGTTAAGATTGTTGACAGCTGTGCTGCTGTGCCGCAGTGTGTTTGTCACAAGGCTCCACTCAAAAGAAAACATGAGCAACACAATCCTGCTGGTCTTTGTTCTGCAGAGAGTAGAGATTCAGTCACAGTCTTGGCACGCCGGAAAGAAAAATAAATCTATTTTTGGAAGCGTCCAAAAAAAACATGTTGTCTATTTCTTTTTCATCAATTGCACGCTTTTTTTTTGTACGTGCATGTATTGTACAACAACAAAGAGCATCTCAAGCTCAACACTTGCTTTCTGTTCCAGTTAAATTACACCCATGACTGAGGTTGAGAAACCGGCAGCCGGGCTTTAGAACACAAAGGAGGAACATTTCATAATCATGAAAGCAACAAAAGGACGGACACCAGGCTTGAATGGATGTCCTAGTTCTACTTTTAGTGTCTCTGAGAGGATTGCTTCTGCTTTTCCTGTTCTCCAACTAAAAGCTTCAACCGACAACTGACATCACACTTCCATGTTTATGTTAAAACATTTACTTAAGGGAACAATAGCGCATATCTTAATGTCATGAACACTTCATTAAAGGGGTCAACACGTATGCAGGACATGAATAAAAAGTGCATTTGTGCTTTTAATCTATGCCGGCCGTAATGAGATATAATAATTGTGAGAATTAATGATGTAATAATGCAGGGTTTGGCTGCCTATATTGTAGCCTGTTGCATTTTTGTGAATTTTCCTAAACTTGTAATTTATTGACTTCTGCAAAGTTCTAGATCATTTTGATATAAAAAAACATGTTCTGGTCTAGTCGCTGAAAGATAAACAGACACAATGTAATGAAAATAGCCAATTTTATATACATTTTAAACGCATTTAGACAACTTTTTTGTGTTTCATTTACGTTAGATCCAGTGCACATCTGTATTAAATTTGTGCCGAGAAGTTTGGGGTTTGTTTCCCCCGCTGATGAATTACATGAAATGTGAACACTGCGCCGGTAACTGAGCTCCCGTAAAACCATGAATCAGAATGACACTACTCAGAAGGTTCACTAAATATAGTCGTAATGAGGCGACGACTTATCTGAAAGATGAATTGGTTTAACTTGAGACGAGAAACATGGAACCATTTAATTTTTTTGCTATCGAGTTCCAGCTTTAAAGGGAGAGTTCTCATTCTCAGGATCATACTTGTATTATTGGATTGTATTTATGCCTCAATGTTCAGAAACCACATTATGTTTCCTCATCATGTTTGTCTGAAACAAACCTGTATTCTCCATGTGACATGGGAAGAGGAGCCCAAGCTGAATGGATTGTTGAATGCCATGTTTTCTGATTGATCTAATACAGGTAGCTGCATGAGTAGCAGCCATACTCATACAACAATGGAACCCAATGAAAAAAGCCTTGTGGTTCAGACTGCTTTTAAACCTGGTCTTCTTTTAAACCTGGTCTGCTTTTAAACCTGGTCTTCAGAGGTCCTCCTGTCAGTGTGAACAGAACACTCAAACACTTATATAACACCCAACTGTGTCTCCATCTCACACGTCTACGCACACAGGCTGGGATGGCGAGAAATTCAATCCATTGACATCGCTTCCAAATTTGCAACAACTTCGATATGAATGTGAGCGTTGATATTTTGACGATGTGGTTGATGAAAGCAGAATTGCTCTCCTGGAATAGGACGACGTTACGGTTGAGATCTCAAGGTCGTGTAGAGGTGTAACAGACGGGGCTGTAGGTGCGTAGACTGGTTATTATGGCAGTACAACACATTTAGTTTATTGGTTAACTTCTGTCTTTGATGTTCAATGTTTTAAGTCTTGTTTGAGCTCCAGCCCTCATTCTTTTGTCTTTTATAGGGGATTTGTTTGGTCAGCTTATGAGGGAGGACCCCTCCACCATCAAAGGAGCCGAGGCGTTGATGCTGGGGGAGATGCTCACGCTACCACAGAACTTTGGGTAATTCACACTAATCAGCTGTCGGAGAATCAACCAATGAGCGCTCGGTATAGCTTTTAACGTTTGTTTTTTAAGTTCAACGACTTGACTTTTCCCCACTTCTGTGCGTGACACAGGAATATTTTCCTCGGCGAGACCTTCTCCAGTTACATCAGTGTGCACAACGACAGCAACCAGGTCGTGAAGGACGTTCTGGTGAAGGTGCTGAGAGAGAGACTTTTACAACAGTCGTTACGCACTTTTCTCTCCTGTTTTACCCACAACTCTCCTCTCGTGTGATCGACCCCCGACAGGCGGATCTGCAGACCAGCTCGCAGAGGCTCAACCTCTCGGCCTCCAACTCTGCAGTGGCCGAGCTCAAACCCGAAAGCTGCATCGATGACGTCATCCACCACGAAGTCAAAGAAATTGGAACGCACATGTGAGTGTTTACACTCCCGCCACAGTATTTACACTCTGGCCAGAAGTTAAAGGCATCGCATGTGTATCTTTCACTATTCTAAATGTTTCTCTCCCTCCGATTTCCAGCTTAGTTTGTGCAGTCAGTTACACCACTCAGTACGGGGAGAAGCTCTATTTTCGGAAGTTCTTCAAATTCCAGGTGAGTTGTGTATTCTCAGGCTCTCGTTAGATGACGGCGGTCCCGGTGGAATGTCACAGGTCCACAACGGAGCAAACGCAATTACCGACCCGGCTGTGGATTCTGGGCGTCGCCGTCCTCGTCTCTCAGCTCGTGAACCGACATCCTCCTCTTCCTCTTCCCTTTAGCGACACATGTTATCCCTCAGATTCCCAATTTCTTCCTTTTCCTCAGCTGAAGAGTTACAGTCATTTTTGCATGGACATATTTGTTTTTCCTGCTGAATGGAAGCACAGTGTGAGAAAGCCACAGCGTTCAGTCTGCAATCTATTCTCCACCAGGTTCTGAAGCCGCTGGACGTGAAGACAAAGTTCTACAATGCAGAGGTGAGTCTGGCTCTTAAGTACCATCACCGGAAAATAATTAATAATAATAAGTGCAGGCGGTTTGCACTGGTTATTGTAGCACACGACATGCTTCATTTCACATTTCATTTCATAGTTAGGAATGTTTCCATGCGCTAATAAAGGCAGTTAGAATAAGAACGCTCTCCTGGAAAACCCTTGTATCTCCAGTAATGTCAACTTCACAGAGGAAAACAAACATGCTGTAAATCTTTATCGTTTCAAGAGTTGGAGATCAAGCGTTTTCCTCACAGAGGCAGCAAGCTTTTTCTTTTTCATACCAGTAGTTTTGTATATTAGCGGTGTGCAAATATTCACTGTCATCATCTTTTGGCATGTAACTTCATTTGTTCATTATGTCTTGTATTTTATTTTCTCCATTAGAGCGACCTCAGTTCTGTGGTAATTGTTCCTTCTGTTCTCATTGCTGGACGTTAGCTTCTCTTAACCCTCTCCGGTGCAGCGGACTGTCTTTCTGGGGGCCGATAGAAAGGAGCAAAGTAGAAGAATGGAAAGTGACCAAACGCCCTGGAGGTGGTCAAAGAGCAACAATGTATCTCACGCCTCGACACCAACCTTCCATTATTCTCCTTTTGCCCTTTTCTTTTGGACGCTCGCGCTTTCTTGCAAACTCCTCCGACACACGGCGTGGACTTTTTAATCAAAGTTTGTGGTGTTTAATCATGGGGGGGGGGGTTCCATTGATCCTGCACTTCATCGTCAAATCATGGGTTTGCACTGTGATTACTCCCAAAACGGGAATGAACGTGCACAGATGCTTTCTGATTCCCGGGTTGAAGGCGCTTACTGTCCGCATCACCAAACCCAGATCACGCTCTCGTTTCCAATCATTTCCCGTCGGGTCCGAACACGTTTGATTCCACGTGACACAGCGGGAGGGGTTGAGTGGTTGGAATGGCTTTGCATGGAGCAGAGGCGCTACGCTAACGGTGCTATGCTAACGGTGCTATGCTAACAGTTCACTTCTTATGTTATGAACTGCAAGGCATGGACTAATCTCTGCTTCTCTCATTGTTTCCTACTGTATAGTAGAGGTTGCACTCCAGCTTTGACAGTCGAGTAGTAGACACTGCGGTCCTAGCTTACGTATTGTTTAACCTATTCAAGTATAGACATATCTATATATAATTATTTTGCTGTGAACGTAAGTTCCTTTACTTTTTAATGCTAATATCATCTGGTATGATTATCAGTCATTAGTTGGTGGAATTTGACATATTTCAGGATAGACTCCATAATAGCAGTGATGTCATCGTCATATTGTTTTCTCGTATACGGTATAGTCTTTGAATAAGTCATTTGTATAGAGCACAATGATCCTAGCAATAAAAACATGTTAGTAATTCACCAGAAATTAGGATATACTATGATACTTGGCCTAAAACGTCATTATAAAATGCTTTATAATGTGGAACATTTACGAGTGCTTAACTGTAATTATAAGGAAGTTGTCAAGCATTACATGTGTGTTTGCAATGCGTTGTAGAGATGGACGTCCTCAGAAAGGCTTTGGTGCCGACGGCGTCGCTATAAATGAGATTACTAGTTAAATGTGTGAGGGACATGATCTGCCTTGTGCAACCCCTACTGTCTGCTCCGCTGGTCAGCTCCTGCACTAACAACGTCCTCCAAGGCGCACTGAGCAAATATAACATACGTACGTGCTATTAATGTGTGATCCATGTTTCCACGTGACTCTCACATCACCTAAAAAAGTAAGTAGAAAGCAAAGGATATGTTCACGTTTCACGCTCTGATGTGCATTCAAAGAGTTGCGGTAGTGTGTCGTCGTCCCTCCTGTTCAAGTCACTCCTTTTACGCATAAAGACAGAAGCAATAGATGTCATGTGACCAGAGTTACAGCACATTACATGCATGAACTCAGACCACAGAAGCATCATATTTGGCTTTGGTCAAACGTGAGAATTTGGCCCCTCCTCTTCCAGTCTCTGATATTAAAACGACAGCATGGACTGGAGGAAAATCCCCGCAGTCAGCAACTCTTGAAGCGCTCTAACGGACAGACGTGAACGTGAACCTCCCCTTTAAGGCTGTAGGATTGTGCACAAGCCCAATAACCCTCCTAACATCTGGTGATGAAGTGGATGTGTTGCTCAGTTGGCCTTGGAGATGATGATGTCATTGAGCTAGGTTGTGGGCAAAGGAAACGTTACTCAGTGACCTCTGGCTTCTCCGCATCCAGACGGATGAGGTGTTCCTGGAGGCTCAGATCCAGAACATCACCACCTCCCCGATGTTCATGGAGAAGGTTTCTCTGGAGCCCTCCATGATGTACAACGTCACAGAGCTCAACACGGTCGCGGGTGGAGACGACGGGTAAACGCCCTTTTTTTACAGTCCTCCTCCTCCGTGTATTCTTTGTTTCCCGACTCTCACTCGTAGCTTTTTTTTCCCGCTGCCAGAGAGTCCACTTTTGGCAAAATGTCCTACCTGCAGCCCACGGACACGCGGCAGTACCTGTACTGCCTGAAGCCGAAGCCGGAGTACGCGGAGAAGGCCGGCGTCATCAAGGGCGTGACGGTGATCGGGAAGCTCGACATCGTGTGGAAGACCAACCTCGGGGAGAGAGGGAGGCTGCAGACCAGCCAGCTGCAGAGAATGGTACCAGGTCGCCTCTTTTAGGGAGTCGGTGTGCGGCCAAAATATAAAGAATCTCATTTTATTCTCTATATCTTCCAGGCTCCGGGGTACGGAGACATCCGGCTGTCTTTGGAGATGATTCCTGACACGGTCAACCTCGAAGAACCTTTCGACATTATCTGTAAAATCACCAACTGCAGGTACAAAACAAACCAAAACAAACAGTCCAACATGATGAAACCACTGAAATACAGGCATGACTGTAACGACCTTTTTTTTTTTGGTAGCGAAAGAACCATGGACCTGGTGCTGGAGATGTGCAACACCAGGTCCATCCACTGGTGCGGCGTCTCGGGGCGTCAGCTGGGGAAACTCAGCCCAGGGGCCTTCCTCTCTCTGCCCCTCGTCCTCCTCTCCTCCGTCCAGGGTCTGCAGGTAGGACTGACTTTTAGAAAGAAACCCAACGGTTGGTTCTCACTCTCGCTAGCGTTCACTCTCGCTAGCGTTCTCTCTCGCTAGCGTTCTCCCTCACTAGCGTTCTCGCTCTCGCTAGCGTTCACTCTCGCTAGCGTTCTCGCTCACTAACATTCTCCCTACTAACGTTCTCGCTCACTAGCGTTTTCTCGCTCTCTAGCGTTTTCTCGCTCTCTAGTGTTCTCCTCACTAACATTCTCCCTCGCTAGCGTTCTTGCTCACTAGCATTCTCCCTCGCTAGCGTTCTCCCTCACTAACATTCTCCCTCACTAGCGTTCTCCTCGCTAGCGTTCTCGCTCACTAGCATTCTCCCTCGCTAGCGTTCTCGCTCACTAGCGTTTTCTCGCTCTCTAGCGTTTTCTCGCTCTCTAGTGTTCTCCTCACTAGCATTCTCCCTCGCTAGCGTTCTCGCTCACTAGCATTCTCCCTCGCTAGCGTTCTCCTCGCTAGCGTTCTTGCTCACTAGCATTCTCCCTCGCTAGCGTTCTCCCTCACTAACATTCTCCCTCACTAGCGTTCTCCTCGCTAGCGTTCTCGCTCACTAGCATTCTCCCTCGCTAGCGTTCTCGCTCACTAGCATTCTCCCTCGCTAGCGTTCTCCTCGCTAGCGTTCTCCTCGCTAGCATTCTCCTCGCTAGCATTCTCGCTCACTAAGATTCTCCCTCGCTAGCGTTCTCGCTCACTAATATTCTCCCTCGCTAGCGTTCTCCTCACTAACATTCTCCCTCGCTAGCGTTCTCCTCGCTAGCGTTCTCCTCACTAACATTCTCCCTCGCTAGCGTTCTCCCTCACTAACATTCTCCCTCGCTAGCGTTCTCCTCACTAGCATTCTCCCTCGCTACCGTTCTCCCTTACTAACATTCTCCCTCACTAACATTCTCCCTCGCTAGCGTTCTCTTTGCTAGCATTCTCTTTGCTAGCATTCTCGCTCACTAAGATTCTCCCTCGCTAGCGTTCTCCTCACTAAGATTCTCCCTCGCTAGCGTTCTCCTCACTAACATTCTCCCTCGCTAGCGTTCTCCTCGCTAACATTCTCCCTCGCTAGCGTTCTCTTTGCTAGCATTCTCGCTCACTAAGATTCTCCCTCGCTAGCGTTCTCCTCGCTAACATTCTCCCTCGCTAGCGTTCTCTTTGCTAGCATTCTCTCTCACTAACATTCTCCCTCGCTAGCGTTCTCCTCGCTAGCATTCTCCTCGCTAGCATTCTCCTCGCTAGCATTCTCCTCGCTAGCATTCTCCTCATTATCGTTCTCCCTCACTGACGTTCTCGCTCCCTAACGTTCTCTGCTTCCTTGTTTCCAGAGTATTTCCGGATTGAGACTCACAGACACGTTTCTGAAGAGGACGTATGAATATGATGACATCGCCCAGGTGTGCGTGGTCTGCCCTTTCACGAGCAATGAGTGCTAGGACATTTTATTTTGCTTCTTTTTTTGTTGCATTTTAGCTATGAACGGACCAACAGTGGAATTCTGCACATAACATTTCACTCTTTCTGCAACCTGAGGGGATGACACTGTACATTTTAAAATCAATTGTGAATAATATAAATCCCTTTTTCTTTGAAGACAATGATGTAAATGTGCATAAATGTTAATAAAATATCTGTACTCTTTGATCACCATGGGGTCCAGGGTGATTTTTATTGGAAAGACTTCATATTACTGTGTTTAATGATTTTCTGAAATTCTAAAATGCACGCTTTATTGTTTTCTGCAAGATTAATGGTCAGAATTTAGAGAGATTCTCTGGAATGTAATGTAGAAACTGATTACCGGCTATTTAAAGACATTATTCAACACGAAGGACGCCACACGTTCAATTTCAAGACATTTATTCACATGTTTTTACACAAAACACTGTGCTGCCCTAGTATACCTATTTGTTTCCATCACGCATCTGATCTCAAATACCAGATTTAAGAGCATGCAAAATGAACAACCTGTATACTTCGTCACGAGTTAAAGAACAATTAAATATGCTTAAAGGGGAGATATTTATATGTTCTAAAGTGCAATAACAACACAATGCAGGCTGCAAACACTGCTATACGATGACATGGTCGTCTTCATCAGAAGTTAGATAGTACAGTGATGAACGAGTATTACGACGAGCGTATTCGGTCTAGAAAAATAATATTACACAAGAGGCGATATCAATCTGATGTGTTTCGGTTATTGTATATGAGCAGAAGCTGAGATGTTCCCTGCATCGCTGTAAACGTGGTCCCTCGGCCTCGGGGGTGTCGTGACTGGACGGGAGGATCCTGGACGGGAGCCGTGAAGTGTTCTCCGCTTATAAAACACGATCTCTGCAGAATGTAAGAAGCACTGAAGACGGAACGAGCGCACGACCCCCAGAGGGCTGGTGAGCTCTCGGCTCGTTTTACGATGTGTTTACAAGGTGTGTGTATGTGTGTGTGTGTGTGTGTGTGTGGGTGTGTGTGTGTGGGGGGGGGTCCGGTCTCGCAGGCCTTCGTTCCTCTCGTCACAGTAAAGTGCCTTCAGCCCCATCCTCGTCTCTTCATTCCAGCTGTGCCGGGGATGGACTTCAAGAAATGGGTGTAGAGATTGTAGCGCCGCATGGTTGCCCTTCCTCGGGAAAAATAAAACGTGAGACTGAAATAAAAAAAGCAATTCATGTTAATGATATATATGGAAGCCCGTTTCCGCAACAAAAACAAATTAAAAAAAGCCATTATGAGGTAAAAAGTCAGAATTTCGATAATTATTATCTCATAATTATTGTTTTTTGCGTACATATACAGGGTTCATACACATTCTGACCAATGGATTTCCATGACTTTTCCATGACTTTTAACCACATTTCCATGACTTTTGACTATTAACCAAATTTCCATGACTTTAAACCAAATCTCCATGACAAACATTTAGTGAAATCTGGGTGTAAACAGTAAAAAGTGAGTAAATGTAGTATTTAAACTAACAATGAGAACACAAAGCATACAGTAAACCTTAAATGACTCAAATGAATGAGACAATAGTTTGATTAAAAGAATAAACATTTATATAGATGCCTGTATGTATGAGTCTTTCTTTTAAAAGCATATTCATTATTTCAAACTAAATGAACGACATGAACACATGAATATAACACATTTACATGACTTTTACTAAACTTTGGGGATTTTATTTTTTTCAAGGACTTTTCCAGGCCTGCAAGTAACCATTTATAACTCCATGAGCGTAAGAACCCTGCATATATATTCCTCTTCCAGCAGGTTTTGTGTGGGCTTCACATATAAAACACCTGAGTCGATCATGAGTGCTCCTCGGCGCTGCCGCTGAAGGAGCGGCTCCGGATGTGGTTCCTCAGCTGCTCGATGAGCTCCGGGTTCTGCTGCTGGATCTGCTGGGCAAACTGTTGTCCCCTGGAAAGAGAGACGAGACACCTGTGTTCACCTGCCGGCAACAGCAACAGCTCACTGTGCAAATGTCGAATGAGCGGGTGAAATTAAATAAAAATGGCCGCTGTGGGGGGAAGACCAGAGGGCCGTCTCAGATTCTGAGACGTCCCTCTGGTCAGTGCGCAGCAGAGATCCAGCTTGCATGCTATGTTGGTACAATTTTGCCGTATATGACATCGTCCAAATAATGTCCAAATATGATTCTTGCCGGCAGTTGGGTGAGAAGATTGACA
This sequence comes from Taurulus bubalis, assembly GCF_910589615.1. Classification (NCBI taxonomy): domain Eukaryota; kingdom Metazoa; phylum Chordata; class Actinopteri; order Perciformes; family Cottidae; genus Taurulus; species Taurulus bubalis. The sequence goes on from NC_136607.1 coordinate 20,432,428, forward strand.
CCGCTCTCGTGTCTGTGCAGGAAATATGAAGCTTCTGCCAGTAGATGGTTAGCCTAGCTTAGCATTAAGGGCCTTTACATACCAGGAACTTTTTTCTTCTTCATCGGATTAATGCACATGTCAATATATATATATATATATATATATATATATATATATATATATATATATATATATATATCTAAATATATATATATATATATATATATATATATAAATATATATATATATATATATATATATATATATATATATATATATATATATATTTACAACTGATGCTTTACTCGTGTGTACTTTCACACAGAATACAAATATTACGCGGCAAAAATAGTGGTGTGATTTTTCTTTTGCACCAATTAAAGGCATCAACCAATCACGTCGTGTGGGACGGACATATATATAAGTGTGCAACTACACAGAGCACTTCTTCCATTTCTTACCTTTCACAATAAAAGCCCAAAACATATACTCTCCTCACTGTTTACCAGAGGGAACTCAAAGTGTTAATAAGGCCATAAGAATGGAAAAGTCACCAGGAAGTGTTTTTTGTCTCTTTCATTATTACTGTACAGACCTGAGTGCTATATACATTTCCAAAAATGTTGAATTACTCCCTTAATATGTTATATTTAAACATGTATAACTCATTAAAACTCAATTTTCGAGTGCACTTACGCTTCAATTAAGCTGGAGATGTCCGACAGTCCACCCACTCCGGCTGCAGGACCCCCGACTGCATTGGTCATCATTCCTGACATCCTGACACCGAGACACAGTGAGGGAGAGTCAACCGATGTCTTTAAAAACCTGTGCACTCTAAAGGCAGTTCATTAGTGTTCAACACTCACAGCTGCTGCACTTGTTGGTTCTGCATCACGCTGGCGGCCTGTGAACAAATCAAACGCTTGAATCCTCTCAGACGTCTCCAAAGGACAAATCATTTCTGATCATGTTGGCAATTTTGTCAGTGAAACCACCCGGTGTCATCTTAGCGCCACATACACACACACACACACACACACACACACACACACACACACACACATCTCGTATCTCGGAGGCGGGCCTTTCCACGAGACAGTAACCCGGTTGATTAACGGGCCGACTGTCACTCACGGGACTAATTAGGGGAAATATTTGAGTCTAATCTTGGCAGCGACGAAACAAACATACGACAGCTGTCTCTCTGCAGGACAAATGTCTCTACACACACACACACACACACACACACACACACACACACACACACATTTATTAGGATTCATGCTTACCATGCTGATGAAGGCGGGGTTGTTGATTAAACTAGCCATGTCGAATCCCAATCCAGCAGCTATCTGTGGCACACATTCACAGACAGGTCCACTATAAACATTGCTCTGTAATATATATATATATATGTATATATATATATATATGTATATGTATGCGCTTCAATGGGACGTCCTGTGTGCTCTGACTCACTGGGCTGGTCGCCTCTTTCTGCTTCTGCTCCGCTACCTTCAGGTTGGACTTGTAGGTGTCGTTCTCGGGGTCTAACACCAGAGCTTTCTTGAAGTAGGCAATGGCCTCCGGATACTTGTTCATGGCCGTCAGAGCCAAGCTGGAGCCACAAATAATGATAGAAAAAGGACACAGGCCATTTGTTGACATACCGTAAAGCATTATGGGTCAGATTTCTGCTGGAGGAGAAACCCGACGGAGCTCACCCCATCCTGCCGTACGCCTTGCTGTAGGTCGGGTCGATGCCGATGGCTCTGTCACAGTCACCGGTGGCCTCTGTGTAGCTGCCCAGCTTACTGTGAGCTGCAGCCCTGCAGGGCGTCAGAGTCAGACCTTCATCACACACATATATATATATATATATATATATATATATATATATATATACACGTATATAAAGACACATATACATGTATATATACAAACATATACATACATGTATATGTATACACACATATACATGTATATGTACACACATATACATGTATATGTACACACACACACACATAAATACACATATAGTGTACATACCTGTTGCAGTAGTACATATGTAGTGTACATACCTGTTGCAGTAGTACACATATAGTGTACATACCTGTTGCAGTAGTACACATATAGTGTACATACCTGTTGCAGTAGTACACATATAGTGTACATACCTGTTGCAGTAGTACATATGTAGTGTACATACCTGTTGCAGTAGTACATATGTAGTGTACATACCTGTTGCAGTAGTACATATATAGTGTACACATATAGTGTACATACCTGTTGCAGTAGTACATATATAGTGTACACATATAGTGTACATACATGTTGCAGTAGTACACATATAGTGTACATACCTGTTGCAGTAGTACACATATAGTGTACATACCTGTTGCAGTAGTACACATATAGTGTACACATATAGTGTACATACCTGTTGCAGTAGTACACATATAGTGTACACATATAGTGTACATACCTGTTGCAGTAGTACATATATAGTGTACATACCTGTTGCAGTAGTACACATATAGTGTACATACCTGTTGCAGTAGTACACATATAGTGTACATACCTGTTGCAGTAGTACACATATAGTGTACATACCTGTTGCAGTAGTACATATATAGTGTACATACCTGTTGCAGTAGTACACATATAGTGTACATACCTGTTGCAGTAGTACACATATAGTGTACATACCTGTTGCAGTAGTACATATGTAGTGTACATACCTGTTGCAGTAGTACATATGTAGTGTACATACCTGTTGCAGTAGTACACATATAGTGTACATACCTGTTGCAGTAGTACACATATAGTGTACATACCTGTTGCAGTAGTACACATATAGTGTACATACCTGTTGCAGTAGTACACATATAGTGTACATACCTGTTGCAGTAGTACACATATAGTGTACACATATAGTGTACATACCTGTTGCAGTAGTACATATATAGTGTACATACCTGTTGCAGTAGTACACATATAGTGTACATACCTGTTGCAGTAGTACATATATAGTGTACATACCTGTTGCAGTAGTACACATATAGTGTACACATATAGTGTACATACCTGTTGCAGTAGTACATATATAGTGTACATACCTGTTGCAGTAGTACATATATAGTGTACATACCTGTTGCAGTAGTACACATATAGTGTACACATATAGTGTACATACCTGTTGCAGTAGTACACATATAGTGTACATACCTGTTGCAGTAGTACACATATAGTGTACATACCTGTTGCAGTAGTACACATATAGTGTACATACCTGTTGCAGTAGTACACATATAGTGTACATACCTGTTGCAGTAGTACACATATAGTGTACATACCTGTTGCAGTAGTACACATATAGTGTACATACCTGTTGCAGTAGTACACATATAGTGTACATACCTGTTGCAGTAGTACACAGCGTTCCTCAGGTCCAGCTCGATGGCCTTAGTGTAACACTCCACTGCACACCTGTAGTTCTCCTCCTTCATGTGATTGTTCCCTAAACAATAAAACATCAGATTGTTTACACACAGAAAGACGTAGAAGTAGATTTGTATCACCCTACAACAGTGGCTTGTTAGATTCAGTTCAGCAAACCTTTATTTTTTATGTCTGCTGTGGCAACGACAACATTATTAACATGTATTATAATTGACCTGGTATGGATATTACAATATATTAGAGCTGTGGTAAAGATTGACCATGTTTGCATGGAAAACATCAGAACTTTGTTTATTTGCATCCCTTTCTATCAATATCATGTTTAGGGTTTTAACCAAAATATATAGAAATAACAAAGATAAATGTGTGCTTTTCATTTCATGCTCCACTTTTCTGTCAGAGGTCAATTCTTCCCTCCAGAGCTGCAGATATAGCAACGGACGTGAATGAAGGAAGCGTCCCATTCACTGCCTGTAAAGACTCAAACTGCCGTGTGCTTCAAGCTCTTTGGTCTTCTTTTAAAACCTCCTCTGAAAACATACTTTATCCGTAAGCTGATCCTGGCTTCTCTCTGCGCTCTGAGTCTGAGAGAGACTTTAGTACAAGCACAGCTGCTCCAGAGGTGCAGGCGTCACACTGAGCTTCACCTTCATTCTTAAGTTGCTCTGCTCGTCCACTGTCCTCCGGAGACGGGGAGGTCTCTGGCACCGTGATGTTGTCGTTCTAAGCAAAAGCAAAATAGAAGAATCACCAGTGGGATGTGAAAGGACCAGTGGCTGCACCGGAAGCACCGGTGGACACCAGCAGCCAATGTCAGCCAGCATGGAGGTGAGACATGGAGATCATGCTAGTTACAAGTCTAGTGTTGACTGTGGACAATGCAACATGCGGTTATCTCCATGCTGATGCTGTGAGATGAGTTAACACGTTCACATTGACTCCGCCGTACGTGAGGCTGCTGTCTGGTTTCGTTTAGCTTTTTTTGGGTGTTTGTAATTTGTGATTTGTCTCTTGTCTGCTGTGAACTGTGAACTTTGTCTGTTGTTGTCTGTATGAGTCGGACTTTTGGTGAGAAATGAGTTTCCCCACTGGGGATTAATAAAGTTTTTCTAATCTAATTTCATTTAGCTGACTCTTTTATCCAAAGCGACTTACAATAAGTGCATCAACCATGAGTACAGACTCAGAATAACAAGAATCAAGAAAGTACAAGTAAGGGTCTTGGACCTCTATGGGGGTCCCAGTCACATAGCTGGACCCAGACATGGTCCACCAAGTCCGGGTAATGGTCTTGGTCTCTGGGGGGTCTCATTGACTCAGCTTTACCCAGACATGGACCACCAAGTGCAGGGTGAATTTCTCCAATAAAGTTAAACTACAAAGTGCTATAAGTAAGAGCTATTTAAGTGCTACTTAAGTGCTATTTTCTTTATTAAAATTGTAGTAGAAAAAGAAGTGTTTTTAGTTCACGGTGGAAGACGTAGAGACTTCCTGCTGTGTTGATGTCAATGAGGAGCTCGTTCCACCATCGAGGAGCAGGACACAAACAGTCTGACTTTGTTGAGTGTTTAGCTCGCAGTGACGGCGCTACGAGCCGATTGGCTGAAGAGTGACGGAGCTACGAGCCGATTGGCTGAAGAGTGACGGAGCTACGAGCCGATTGGCTGAAGAGTGACGGAGCTACGAGCCGATTGGCTGAAGAGTGACGGAGCTACGAGCCGATTGGCTGAAGAGTGACGGAGCTACGAGCCGATTGGCTGAAGCGGAGCGGACGTTGAAGCAGTGAACACACCTTCAGCAGGGAGTTGAGGAATATCTCCGTCAGAGGCTGAGGCACGGCGAGGTGGCCTTCACTGGAGCTGATCCTGAAGGTCGTCTCCAAACACTGGATCGCAACTGCAGCGAGCGGAGCATGGAGAGTTAACAGTATTATTAGTATTAGTATTATTATGGTGCTGCAACCAAAGTCCTCTTCATAATGAAACACACACTGCACATCGTAGACTAACTCCTAGTCAGTTGTGATTATTTTTGATGGTAAAACCGGCTCCTGTCTACATCGAGATAAGAACATTATGCATATTATATATGTCCCATATTTGTAAGGTACATGTGACCCACCTTCCAGGCTCTCCTGCTCGTCAGAATTCAAGGCGCCGCGATGTGTCTGATCTCGAAGGAACTGCACGATAGAGAATGCCAGACGCTTCTCCACTGCCATTTTTACCTTGAATCTGCTGCACACACACACACACACACACACACACACACACACACACACACACACACACACACACACACACACACACACACACACACAGGACGTCGTTTGGAGTGAAACAGAGAGGCACCCACACAGAAATCAGTGTATTATTCAGAGGGTGACACTTTATATAAGCGGATAAAACCAATGCATAACTAATATATGACAATAACAGTTTTATGAGCTAACAAAACAAGAAAGAGGATGAAGTCACTACGAGTCTTTTGTGATTAGTTTGCACTTAACGGGTCATCGGTTATTACATGCATTCATATCTACATGTCACCAGATTAACCGGAATATCGTTACAAAGAAAAGGACATTTCAAACTGGTGCATCAATGTGTGTTCTAAGAGAAATATGTAGATGTTATGTTTTAATTCAAGCATTTCATTATCATTAGTAATATTCATTACTCGAGCACCTGCTTCATACACTTATTACCAGGCATGTGGTAATATTTATCTTGTTGAATCTAAAAAAAGTACAATATAGTCATCATGGGTAATATGGTTATTAAGCAGGGCTGGACTCTATTGAACGACCGCCCACACAGGATTTCTGGTACATTAATGTATGCATTCGTTAAGTAATTTGCATATGATACATGAACTGTTGCAGTTTTGTCTTGTTTTATGAGCTCTAATATAGTGGAGCTCTGGTACCCCTCCTCAGTAACGTGTATTAAATCAAATGAAACCACAAACAGCAGATTGTTTGTCCATGAACACATTCATCCAGCCGTGTTATTGTTCTATTACAGCCAACAGACACTAGAAAGGAAGCTGCTGTGCGTCTGGTTCTTGTTTCCAAGACAACACGCAGGAGGATGAAAGCAAAACAAGAAGATTCTCCTTCGCACCAACAACAAGAAATGTGTTTCATTAAAAGGATTCATGTTGGAATATGTTCTCCAAACCATATCCTGTAGCAGCAGCAGGGGGTCAAACCAGGCCGCTGTGTGGATTGATATGCTGTACATGATTTAGGGACACACACACACACACACACACACACACACACACAGAGACACACACACACACACACACACACGCACACACACACACACATCAAGTCCATCACGTGCTGATGCCGTTTGGGGTTGCGTTGGTTTGGGTCTCGCGCAGCCACTCCTCCCTCTGCGCGTGTTGACGCGCGTAAACGCAGCGATGCAGAAGCTGTGATGTAATAACGGGAGGCGATATGTGCATGTGCTCATTATACGGCCATTATATATATATTTATATATATTTTGAACACAATGCATTCAGGAAAACACCAGCAATGCCGCCTGCAGTGTGTCATGCATGAGAGCTCGTGCAGCTCGTGGGATGCTGGCTAAAAGCATCACACGCGTCTGTCAGCGAGGCAGCAACACAGGCGCGAGGACAGGGACAGGTCGACCCCCACATACCCCCACATACCCCCACCCTGCAACCTTCAAACAGCAGCCAGCCCGTGTATAAATAACATTGTGTCCCCCGCCCGCCTACCTGAGCTCTTCTCCAGCTGTCTGCTGCTCACGGCGTCATGAGGACTTGTGTCGGATGTGTTCTGCTTCTGCGCCTGCGCACTTAATAGCGGATATAAGAAGCGTGTTTTTTCTCTCCACGCAGCTGTGGGCAGAAGGGACTGAGCTGCTCGAGGTCGCACTGAGCTACAGTAAGAAGAGAAGAAAGTGTTGTTGAATTTTTATTATATTATTACATTATTTTTTTGCACGGAATTTAAAAACCAGCCGCACATGAACCCGCTTGCATGTGCGCACTACTCAGGGTTGTAGTCTGCAGGTATGCGTCAGGACCCAGTGGATCTCTGCCATGTTTATTAGACTCTGCATTGCTTTTTATTATTTCCTGTTTATTCTATTTACCACCTCTTAGCCGTAAACATGTGTGTTGCAGCGCCGCGGCCTCCTGACCCCACTTGCACTCAAAGAAATGAATCACTGAGATGTTTATACCTTTTGGCAGCGCTTTGCCATTCAGCTGCCTTGCAAATTATTCCACGCTTTTATGTTCCTTCTTGGCCATGAAACTGTGCACTAAGTGGGGAAAGGTCCCCACTCAGCATGGAAGACATGCGCGGCACGTTGGTAGTGTTGACCTTGAGGAATGTATTGCTTACAGGAGGCCCGGCCCACCTGTCAGGGTCAATCCGAGGTGCAATACTGTTTTTAAACGTTGAGGTGGTGGGTGTCTGATTCCTCCCAGCGTCTCTACGCCTCTCCTGAGAATGACCATCCGGAACGGGAGCGTGCTCTCTGCCATGCACTGCTCTCACAAGGCCAACGCCCTGCGCTGGGACCTGACCCCGGATGACATCCGGACCAGGACAGACGGCCTGATGGCCCGGGTGCAGGCGGCCTACGACGACGTCGGCTCTCTGCAGATGGAAAGTGTTTCCGTTGAGAACACCCTGAGAGCCGTGGCTCACGCCAAGCTGGATTACGCGTGTAAGTGTTCCGGGCGTTTGCTGGTATTCTGCATCGTCAACAGACAAACACAGTCTGTGCAGCCGAAGCGCTCCGCATTCAGCACATTCAATGAGCCTCCCGTTGCATTAAAGGTGACATGGTCCTGCATTGTCATGAACTTGGTCCGCTTTCCATGTGCCAGTGACCTAGTTTGACTACGAGGAAGATCCAGAGGCTATTTCAGCTTCAGGTTTCCACTCCGCTTTGGGTAGCCGGGGGGAGCGTCGCTAGACGCTGCCCGGAAACAGAAGTTATACGTTTTCCAAAGGTGAAAAAGACAGAAAAATAGAGGGAGTTCTGCACAAGAATACATTTAACAGTTTAACTCTTGCAGTGAGGGTTTTATTAGGTCCATTGACTACAGTTACCATCGACGCTGATGGGGCATCCACATAAAGAGGTGGGACACTTTCCCCTTGAACTACAGCACCAAATGTGTCTGAAAACAGTCCACATTTCACCTGTTACGACTTTACTTATTTGATATGCATTAGAATTTATAACACATTTATGCACAAAAACTGTGTTGAGTGTTTGTAGTGAAACGCTAATTTACAACACCTGTCCACAGGAGGCTTTTATTTAAATATATATAATAAAATAAAAGAGAATACATCCATAAATACATACATAGATATACACACACAGTAAAGTGTGTGTTACAGGGGTGTTAGGTGTGTGAACAATGTTGTTTCTCTTTTATCCATGATCTAAAACCTTTTTTAAAGCATTAAAGTTGTATTTTCAGTTCCATTGTTTGGGTTGAAGTTGCTACAAACTTAAGTGCCCAGGATTTAGTCTCCACAGGATGAGTTGGTAATAAATATGTTATTAACGGGCTAGTTACAAAGAAATGGACGTTTCAAACTCGTACATTTGCAGAGTAATATGTTGATGTTTTCATGTGTTTTCATTCAAGCATTTCATTATTATTAGTAATATTCATTAGTCAAGCACCTGTTTCATTTCCCAATATTGCACAATCCATAATAACGTTCATGATGCATTATTTTTCTTGTTTTCTCCTTGTGTTCCCGCAGCATCGCTCCATGTTCTTGACTTCCCGCAGTTTGTGTGTCCTTCTAAAGAAGTCCGGGCCGCGAGCACAGAGGCGGACAAGCGGCTGTCTGAGTTCCACGTGGAGATCAGCATGAGGGAGGACGTGTTCCAGCGCCTCACAGCCCTGCAGGTACTGTGGATGTACACATCACTGAAGGTTGAGGGGATTTGAACCATTTATCACAGTGATCACAACAATAGATTTCATATTGGATGTCAGAGGACTGAAGGGTTCAGGTCGTGACCTCGCGTCCGGTTCCCATTTAGCCTCGGAAAGAAATGTAATCTGCTCCATTCAAAAAGGTGACCGAGGCCAAATATTATTCCACTGACATGCATCATAAGATTAATGGAAATAAGTGGAATTAATGAACAAAGTGTGGTCGTCTGTATGTGTTTAACAGAAGAAGCTCCCAGACAACCTTTCACCTGAAGAGAAGAGACTCTTAGACAGACTTGTTACGTTAGGCAAGCGGAAAGGACTGCACCTGTCTAAAGATATACAAGAGGTATGTATATATATATATATATATATATATATATATATATATATATATATATATATATATATATATATATATATATATATATATATATATGCAGTATGTACTTCATGTTTGACCGTATGCACTGCAGGTATACTACATTAAAGACTTGTGTGTGTTTTTTAAAGATTAGTTGATAATTTGTTAAGTCAAAGCAGAGGCTTTTATTTTGAAGTTTGATTATTGGGCGACTCTCCTTAACTCCATAACTCATTTCTTTCTTTTCTTGTCTCTCCCAAGGAAATCAAAAGAACCTTCAAGCTTATAAGTGAACTTTCCATCGAGTTCAACAAGAATCTGAACGAGGACACTACCTTTCTTGTCTTTTCTGAGAATGAACTGGGTAAGCTTATTCTGCAAATGCTATTTGAACGTATGCGCTGACTATTTAATTGATGTGGTTGCCCTCCTCTTGTGCAGGTGGGCTCGCTGACAGCTATCTGAATGGACTGGACAAGGCGGCAGATGGGCGCTATAAAGTGACGCTTAAATCTCCCCATTACCACCCTCTGATGAAGAGGTGTCACAACCCGGAGAGCAGGAGGAAGATGGAAGCGGCTTTTAACAGCCGGTGTAAAGAGGTAACTGGAGTCTGATCATGGAGCCGCGTGTTACAGCAGGACGCCTCTGCTTTTAACTCCAGTAGATGTGCACCTGCAGCCGTATGTGGAGAAATAAAGCCACTTATACTTATGTTGCTATGCTTTAACGTTGTAATCTCTAAGATTGAAGCCATTCAGTGTGTTTGCATTCAGTCAATACATACCTGTATACCTGATAGTCATGTGGAGTCCACCATTCAAATTGCCTACTTGCACATAGGAAAAGATGTAACCCGGCGTTACTGTTTTCCTATTTGATCTAATTGATATCAGCTTTATTAGCTGTATTAAATTACTGCAAGTGCAAACCGCTTTGCTGCAACATTAAAAGCGTTTGACTGGTGAAACAGGAGGCGGCTTCTCTTGGGACGCAGGAAACCGTCTATTGGACCAAGTGGATCAGCATTGATCTATTTTAATTTTTTCAGTGGATCACTTTTAAAAAAAGGCCAATTATTGACTTGACTTTAAATAAAAGAAGGCGTGTTTGTTTGGCTGCATCTTTGACATGTCACCACACACACACACACGCGTGCACACACACACATGCATGCAACGCGTCTGTAATTAAAGATGAAGAGAAAAAATAACGAGAATAACTACAAGAGTGAAACGCTATACCTCATGCATGTAGTGAATGTTGCGCCACATTCCCCTCACATGTAGTGTAACATGAAACAGGAGGTGGCTCCTCTTGGGAAGCAGGAAACCATCCATTGGACCAAGTGGATCCGCATTATTTTTTTTGACTTTTGATTGTCTGCTCCATCAGCTCTTGTATTTCTAAAACAGTGTTTGTTACCGGTCAGAAATGAGCTGCTGTCAAAGACAAAGACAAAAGACAAATGAATTACGTGCCCCGTCAGGTCCTTCCCACTTTTCCATGACCTCAATGGAAACATTTCACGAGGGTCGAGGAAAGATGTGAAGGAGAATTCACGAGGACTTAGGAGCCGACTAGGAAGTTGGATATTATCGGTATTGTCTCCTTTTTGCTTTTAAGAAAGGATGGTCCAGTGTTCCCTATGCTAAAGGAGATAGGAAAGGAAGCATTGAAGCACTTTTTCCTCAGCATGTTCTTAATTCGACCAGCTCTTCTCATGCCGGCCACAAAAAGACTTTCTACACCACATGCATTCGCTGATCTGCGTATCTTATTTCTTCTTCTTCTTCTTTTCCAGGTAAACACAGCGATCCTTGAAGAGTTGCTCCAGCTGAAGGCAAAGGCCGCAGACTTACTCGGCTACAGCTGCCATGCAAACTATGTGCTGGAGATTAACATGGCCGGGAATGCAAGCACAGTGTCTGACTTTTTAGGTATGACACCTTTGACACCTTTGACATGTTACCACTCGGGCACACACACGCACACGCACGTGCACACACACGCACATGCACACACTCATGCAACGCGTCTGAATTTAAGATGAAGAAAAAATAACTAGAATAACTACAAGAGTGAAATGCATGTAGTAATAACATACAGTGACATACAGTAACAGTAACATACAGTAACATACAGTAACAGTAACATACAGTAACAGTAACATACAGTAACATACAGTAACAGTAACAAACAGTAACATACAGTAACATACAGTAACAGTAACATACAGTAACATACAGTAACAGTAACATACAGTAACATACAGTAACATATAGTAACATACAGTAACATACAGTAACAGTAACATACAGTAACATACAGTAACAGTAACATACAGTAACATATAGTAACATATAGTAACATACAGTAACAGTAACATACAGTAACATACAGTAACATATAGTAACATACAGTAACAGTAACATACAGTAACAGTAACATACAGTAACATATAGTAACATACAGTAACAGTAACATACAGTAACAGTAACATACAGTAACATACAGTAACAGTAACATATAGTAACATACAGTAACAGTAACATACAGTAACATACAGTAACAGTAACATACAGTAACATAGTAACATACAGTAACAGTAACATACAGTAACAGTAACATACAGTAACATACAGTAACAGTAACATACAGTAACATACAGTAACAGTAACATATAGTAACATACAGTAACAGTAACATACAGTAACAGTAACATACAGTAACAGTAACATACAGTAACATACAGTAACAGTAACATACAGTAACATACAGTAACATACAGTAACAGTAACATACAGTAACAGTAACATACAGTAACATACAGTAACAGTAACATACAGTAACAGTAACATACAGTAACAGTAACATATAGTAACATACAGTAACAGTAACATACAGTAACAGTAACATACAGTAACATACAGTAACAGTAACATACAGTAACATACAGTAACATACAGTAACAGTAACATACAGTAACAGTAACATACAGTAACATACAGTAACATACAGTAACAGTAACATACAGTAACAGTAACATACAGTAACAGTAACATATAGTAACATACAGTAACAGTAACATACAGTAACAGTAACATACAGTAACAGTAACATATAGTAACATACAGTAACAGTAACATACAGTAACAGTAACATATAGTAGCAGTAACATATAGTAACATACAGTAACAGTAACATACAGTAACAGTAACATACAGTAACATACAGTAACATACAGTAACAGTAACATACAGTAACAGTAACATACAGTAACATACAGTAACATACAGTAACAGTAACATACAGTAACAGTAACATATAGTAACATACAGTAACAGTAACATACAGTAACAGTAACATACAGTAACAGTAACATACAGTAACATACAGTAACATACAGTAACATACAGTAACAGTAACATACAGTAACAGTAACATACAGTAACATACAGTAACATACAGTAACAATAACATACAGTAACAGTAACATACAGTAACAGTAACATATAGTAACATACAGTAACAGTAACATACAGTAACAGTAACATATAGTAACATACAGTAACAGTAACATACAGTAACAGTAACATATAGTAACAGTAACATATAGTAACATACAGTAACAGTAACATACAGTAACAGTAACATACAGTAACAGTAACATACAGTAACATACAGTAACATACAGTAACAGTAACATACAGTAACATACAGTAACAGTAACATACAGTAACATACAGTAACATACAGTAACAGTAACATACAGTAACAGTAACATATAGTAACATACAGTAACAGTAACATACAGTAACAGTAACATATAGTAACAGTAACATATAGTAACATACAGTAGCAGTAACATACAGTAACAGTAACATACAGTAACAGTAACATACAGTAACAGTAACATACAGTAACAGTAACATATAGTAACAGTAACATACAGTAACAGTAACATATAGTAACATACACTAACAGTAACATACAGTAACAGTAACATACAGTAACAGTAACATACAGTAACATACAGTAACATACAGTAACATACAGTAACAGTAACATACAGTAACAGTAACATACAGTAACAGTAACATACAGTAACAGTAACATACAGTAACAGTAACATATAGTAACATACACTAACAGTAACATACAGTAACAGTAACATACAGTAACAGTAACATACAGTAACATACAGTAACATACAGTAACATACAGTAACAGTAACATACAGTAACAGTAACATACAGTAACATACAGTAACATACAGTAACAGTAACATACAGTAACAGTAACATACAGTAACAGTAACATATAGTAACATACAGTAACAGTAACATACAGTAACAGTAACATATAGTAACATACAGTAACAGTAACATACAGTAACAGTAACATATAGTAACAGTAACATATAGTAACATACAGTAACAGTAACATACAGTAACAGTAACATACAGTAACAGTAACATACAGTAACATACAGTAACATACAGTAACAGTAACATACAGTAACATACAGTAACAGTAACATACAGTAACATACAGTAACATACAGTAACAGTAACATACAGTAACAGTAACATATAGTAACATACAGTAACAGTAACATACAGTAACAGTAACATATAGTAACAGTAACATATAGTAACATACAGTAGCAGTAACATACAGTAACAGTAACATACAGTAACAGTAACATACAGTAACAGTAACATACAGTAACAGTAACATACAGTAACAGTAACATACATTGGTGTGGCTCAGGATCGAGGTCATGCATCACCGCTGAATGCCTTCTGTCGGTATCTTGTCCTTTCAGGAAGATCTTTAAATTGAAACATGTCATGACGTTATCATGAGAAAACATACTAAACTCCTGGTTTTCCCCGCGTCACAGACACCTTCTATGAAACCCTGAAGCCCGTCGGCGTGAAGGAGAGGAAGTACCTCCTGGCGCTGAAGAAGCGGGAGTGCTCCATGATGGGCTTCCCGTTCGACGGGCAGATCCAGGCCTGGGACCTGCCCTACTACATGAACCAGGTGGAGCAGTGCAAGTTCGCCGTGAACAAGGACAAGCTGATCGAGTACTTCCCGCTGGACGCGGTGACGGAGGGCCTGCTGGGGATCTACCAGGAGCTGCTGGGCCTCACGTTCACGCGTGTGGAGCGCGCTCACGTGTGGCACCAACACGTCACGCTGTACTCAGCGCGGGACACGGAGACGGGGGAGGAGGTCGGGCAGTTCTACCTGGACTTGCATCCGAGGTAGGGAATGGGGCTTTCTTTAGGGCCACGGCTGTGCTTTTTCTGACCAACATATTTTCCATTCAAACAAAAAAATAAAGCAGCAAATCCCAAAACTTTTTGTAAAACTGGAACTAAGGAATGTGTGCCGATTTTTGCTTGAATTGATTTGAATTCATCAAAAATTGCTGCACAGATGTGTCTTCTTTTTTTGTTCTGTCTTTCTTTCTGTCAATAAATGAAGTGGCGACACTGCAGGTGAATCTATGTGCAAATGATGCTTTATCTTATCAATATATAAGATAATAATATGATATATTATATATGATAATAATATGTGATACATTGCATACATTTGCTGAACGAAAAACTGAACATCGGATACAGCCAGGTTAAAAAAAAATCTTACTTTTGCTGACTTTGTTGGATTATTTTTTATTTTTACAAAATCTGTTAAATAAAAAATCATCATATTTGTAGGAATAACATGTTGTATAAGTCAGGTTATGAATGATAATGAACAAAACCATCACAATATACAGCAGATGGGAATTAAACTGTAACGCTTGCTGTATTTAAATGCTCCTGAAGCTAAAAGAAACTGAACACATTTAAAGTGATCCACCATTTAAAAATATGTTTTGTCAAATAACAAACATTTTACAACACGCCAACAAAATAGGGCTGAAAAAATTTAACTAATAGATAAATGAGACATTTTCTAATGATAACTTTGAGGGAAAATATAGGAGAAATCTCATATAGACTCTAAATTGCCCTAAATTGGAATAGTCTGAAAGAAAAGATGTTTTGGAAGAAAAATGGCCCAAAATCTCAAAATTGACTCGTGCCATCAAAAAAATAAAGAAACACCCATGATGTCTTCCCATCACAGTAAACTGTAAAAACAACAACAACAACAAAAAAGATCGATTTTTTTGGTTTGTAATGTTATTTCTTTAAGACTGGCCTAAAAACCTTTTTATTCAGGAAGGCATTTTTTACCTCCTTTTACCTGTTGATTCAAACTTTTTCATTAGGAGTTGCTTTAACCATGTTTAAATGTTTTTATTTTTGTTTTACAATATATTGGCTCTGTGGCACTCTGAGTTTCCTCTAATAGAAAAGTGCGTATTTATTATTATTATTATTTCAGCCTTGCCGTGTGACACATGCGCGCTTCTCTTCCAGGGAAGGGAAGTACGGCCACGCCGGCTGCTTTGGGCTCCAGCCCGGCTGCAGAGGACCCGACGGAGAGCGCCGGCTTCCCGTGGCGGCCATGGTGGCCAACTTCACCCAGCCGCTGAAGGGCTGCCCCTCCCTCCTGCAGCACCACGAAGTGGAGACCTACTTCCACGAGATCGGTCACGTGATGCACGAGCTGTGCTCCAAGGTACGGCCGCGGCGAGACGCACCAGCGGCAGTTTTCTTCATATTTTGCATCATTGAACGACGGCGCTCGAACCTTTTTTTGTTCCCGTGCTGGTGTCAGACCGCTTTCTCAGAATTCAGTGGAACCACGGTGGAGATGGACTTCGTGGAGGTGCCGTCCCAGATGCTGGAGAACTGGGTCTGGGAGAAGGAGCCTCTGAGGAGGATGTCCCGGCACTACAAGGACGGCAGCGCGATCCCGGACAACCTGCTGGACAAACTGATCGCCTCCAGAGTCGCCAACACGGGTCAGACACATTTATAGAAGAAATCATAATAATAATATAAATATACAGAGTCCCTGCTGACTTGTGTGTCCTCTTCAGGGATGATGAACCTGCGCCAGGTGCTCCTCAGTAAAGTGGACCAGTCTCTTCACACCAGCCGGCGTGCAGACACAGCGGAGGTGTTTGCAAAGCTCTGCTGGGACGTCCTGGGGGTTCCTGCCACGCCAGGTCGGGTGTAGCGTTAGCAGCACTAGCAACGGTAGCACTTCAGGGCAATTTTGGACTATTTAGCGTATATTTGATCTGATATTGTATCAGTACTGTGTGTATTTTAATCGTCTCACATGAGGATGGGAGAAAAAATTAAATGCAATCTTTAGAGTTGAAATATAATCAAGATTTTGTATTTTAATTTCCTCTATGAAACGCTTGCAGAGGACCTTTTTACAATTTTTTTTTTTTTATTGTTGTCTTTCCCACAATGCACAAACAAACACAAGACAAAACAAGGCACAAAAAAAAAACGTATAGGTATTTCAGATAGAGATATCAATGGCATGTTCTTGTTACTGACTGTTCCTCAACAGAGAACCAAAACATAACAGTAGAGGGAGACAGATATGCATATGCACAGATAGATACATATTATACCACACAAATAGGATACTCCCACATTCCTTGAAAGAAATAAAAGAGAGGACCAAAAGAAAAGAGAAAGATGACGGTTCTTATGTCTGCAGGCACCAACATGACGGCCAGCTTCAGCCACTTGGTCGAAGGCTATGATGCTCAGTACTACAGCTACCTGTGGAGCGAAGTCTACTCCACGGACATCTTCTTCAGTCGCTTTAAAAAGGAAGGCATTATGAATCCAAAGGTGGGCGTGGCTATTCTATTACCCCATATACCCAATAACCCGTCAGCATACATCTCATTGTATGTGAAACACGTCTCCATCAGGTTGGGAGGGAGTACCGACGGGTGGTCCTGGAGGCGGGCGGCTCTGTGGACGGCATGGCCATGCTGGAGACCTTCCTGGGACGCGGCCCGTGCCAAGAGGCCTTCTTCCAGTGCAAAGGACTGATCAAGGCGCAGGAAACGCAGACGCAGACATGTACCTTTTTATGGACCGGGCAACAGGTGTTTGATCGTGACATTAAATAGCCGTTTGTTCTATTCAAGTGTCCCACAGTAAGCCACGGCAGAAGACGAAGAGAACGAAGCGGCTAAATGGAATTACTGCTGGAGTTATTTTGCACTTTTGCACTATTTTGCATCTTCTGTGGGGGAAAAGCCTTGTTGTGACTGCACAGCTGCACGTTATCTGCACTGTACGAATGATTTTTTTTAAGTAGTATTTTTAAAGATCCCCAAAAGCTGTTGTACGCAAACACAGTTGTCATCGCCTCTTTGGAGCTTTATTGCCCCGTTTTGCATCTCCCTCTTAACGGCTGAAGGAGACGATACACTACATTTGTATTCACGTTACCGATGTTTTTATTGTATGTATTTACAGATATACCCATGTCAACGCTGCAGAAAGATGTGAAAAAGCACAAAGTCTTACAACTGCTTATGTTACGAGGCAACATGGCTTCCAAAGCCTTACAGAGAACGCCTGTAGTCTTAGTTCCCTCCTTTTAAAAAGGAATCAGGCCACTGTGATGGAACAGCTCCAGAACTGGATTCAGAAAACATGTTCATTCCCATGTTGTGGAAGAAGAGGGTTTAAATGTGTTTGGGGACCCGTTTAATTAAAGTTCCCATGCAAAGGAGTAAAGTGCCTCCTTGTCCACCAGGGGGCGCCACGTGATAGCAAATGTCTGAGTGTGTTTTTAACAGAAAACAGAAAAAAACATGTTTGTGTTATCGTTGGCATAACGCCTTCTACGATGTGAATTACTATTTCTTATTGATTAAATAAAAACATGTACTAGTGGCTGCCACGAAGGCTCGAGCCGTTTGAGAATGCTGAAAGTCCCCTTATGTGTACATGTCGATTTATTTAATAAAATATCTTATTTTTTTGTCTACTTCTGGTCTGTGTGAATACCTGGAACCAGAGAGAGAGAGAGAGAGGGGGGAGAGAGAGAGAGAGCGAGATAAGGAAATGGTTTGAGGGCGAATTCACTTTTAAAGTGTCCGGGCGGAGCTCATTGAACGCATCATCTCTTTGAACGCATCATCTCTGGGGCTCGGTGGAGGGGGACTTCAGGCGGATCGTCTCCGTGAAGCCGCGCAGAGGTCGCAGAGAAGCAGAGGAAGAGCCGCCGCTTCACGCACGAGCCTCCATGAAGCAGAGGACGAGTCCAGAGCTCCAAAACATGAGATTATGACCGAAAACACCTGGGCGCGGCACTCTTCAGAGGAAACGGCCTCTCTCTGCCGGGAGCGCGTTCGCAATTTTGTATCTTTTGTATTTCCTTGCTGAATGAATATCGTGGACATTTTGGATTTTTTGTGTGTGTGTGTGTGTGTATGCTTTTGTGTCATTAAGTCTTAACCAACTGAAGGGACCCCCCTTCCTCTCCATTCCTTTTTCTTTCTGTCGCCTTCGGCTATTTTTGAGTGAGAAATACTTTTTGCTCGTGAAGACAATTTGGGGGACGACGACGTTGAGCAACTTGGGCACGGTTCTGCGCGTAATGGGCCAGCTTCGAGCTGCTCTTTGAGGGTTAGCTCGCTGTGCTAACACGAGCGAAACCCGTTTTCGACTCGTTGCCCCTCCGGAGCCGAGCTGCGGAGCGAGTGCCCGCTTCTCGACACCTCTTTTTTTGGGGGATATCAGTACCTTTTACCCCCCTCCTTCCCTCACCACCAAACCGGACACCACTGCACGAGCCGCGGACTCGACAGTAATCCAGGTGAGTCTCTTTTGTTTGCGCAAGTTACCGCTCCTGTGTGCGGGGCCCCTCGCTAACGCGCACGCGAGCTGCGCAGCGTTCACGTCCCATTCTGACGCCGTCCCGGGGCTCGAGTCTCGCGGATTCATTCCCTCGGTTTTAACGTACATTTTAAGGCCTTTTTCGTGTTGTTTTATGTGTTGACTGGTGTGTCCACGTTCCTGTTTTTGCCGGGATGCGTTTTCTAAATCGGGAAGGAGAGATCCGAGCAGCTGTCCGCTCCACAGCTGTACGCTACATGGCTGCCCCCATTTTTTATTTATTTTCAACGTTGCTTATTATCGATTCGGAGCCTCCAGATGATCCCAGTGCGATTTAAAAACTATCAGGCAGTAACTTGGAGGGTTGGTGGGGGATATTTCCAGTGCCAATCCCGAAGTAGCGTCAATGTAGCGTCAATGTAGCGTCAATGTAGCGTTATCAGCTGCAATGCAACAACAGCAGCAGCAGAAGTCGCATCTTTTGTTGCCTTCAGCCTTCGGATGGAGGATCAGTGCCTGGTCGGTCAACATATCGGCGTTTTCGTTTTCTCACCACTTCACTAATCAGATTACGACCCCCCCCCCCCTACACAGACACACACACACACACACACACACACACACACACACACACACACACACACACACACACACACACACACACACACACACATTTAGCTCCAATGTAATTTAATCCTGTTAAGATTTGCGATGGATGCTGGAGTTAATCTCTGGGTTTGATTTCAAGAATTCGGGTCCATCCATGACTTATACTTCTTTTTTTAAATTGTATAAACAAAATGATTTCACTGTTGCTCTGTCAAGATAAGCAGCACAGATATAATCAGCAGGAAGTAATTAACCTTTAGGTGCAAATAACAACAAGCCTGCTTTTATGAATAAGATGCTTTGTGGCATTTAACTCACTGATGACCTCTGATTATTGACAGATATTGTTGGTTCTCTGACCAACACAGACCCAACTACTCTCAACTAATCCTTGAAAGTGGCAGGATGGGCTTCTGTATGATGTCACCGGCAGCATAAAGCACATTAACATGAACTAACTGAGGACATTGTTGGACTTTGAGGTGCAGATGCGTTTCCTCCGGCTGAGACACACAGACGGTTTCTGCTGCATTGAAACTCAAACCGTGAATGTGATGAGTGGCATTGTCATGCAGTGACGCAGATACAGTATCTGATAAGCCTCCAAAGGCCTTCCTGGCTGTTGTAAAATGTAAACAAAGACTAACTCATATCAGCTGACAGTGTTGTGGGCCCCTAATCTGAGGCTGTTTGTTTGAAGATGAGTGCTTCCTAGAGTTTGGAGTAAATTCTTCAAACTGTGTAATACAAAGTTGTGTTTTTCTGACTTTTTTTGGACCATTCCTCCAATCAAATCATAGGCAGGACTGAGCTTCAATCTGTTCACAGAAGTATGCACACAGTCAGTGGGACGTCGGTGAACATTTAATTAAATCAAGTTCCTCGTATGATGATTTACAACCGGCCGTGTCCGGGCTCTCTACCTGTCGACCCCGCTGCCCTTTTTCCGCATGCCGGTGCCAAAACACGGGGTTGTTCCAGATAGCGCTGGTCCAAAAGCTGGCCGTGCCACCCGGAGATGGAAAGAAGGCGACGACTTGCCAATCGCCTTCAACAAAAGCGGCAAAGCCGTGTTTCCTTATCTTTATGAGCCAACAAAAACGCTGCCCCCGGCTCCATAATGGTTAATCCAAAGTCCATAATGCCTTCGTGGGGATATTTTTCTCTCCCCCCCCATATCTCTTTATCCTTCTTTGAGTCTGACAAACAAAACTCTTGAGGGATTGTAGTGGTCCTCCATGTTCCCCTGGACAGCCCCCTCTTGAAATGGTACCTGTACGTCCTG
Source organism: Taurulus bubalis (assembly GCF_910589615.1). NCBI lineage: Eukaryota > Metazoa > Chordata > Actinopteri > Perciformes > Cottidae > Taurulus > Taurulus bubalis. The sequence goes on from NC_136607.1 coordinate 20,453,888, forward strand.
AAGGTGATGTCATCCCAGTTGAAAAGCGACATTGTGAGGGCGCATCCTGAACTGGGAGCCAATGGGATGCGAGAGTCTGGTTTGACTTCACGAGACGGGTCAGAGAGGTGGAATTCCTTGTTGTGTGTTCGACGTGTTTTAGCAGATAGGGAAGCTCGATTCCGTCTCCAACAGTCGCGACCATATAAGAGCACGATTCCTCTCCCCAAGTTCAGCCGGTCTCAGTCGATGCTTATGTTCTTTCTGCGGTTGCGGTGAAAAGGAAAGAGAAACGAGCTCACAGAAGAGCAGCGCGTCAACAAGGAAGCTTGACGTGGAACAAAGAGCATGCGGTTAAAGCACAAACACTCTCATTGCAGGAAGTTTAACCTGCACAGGTAAACTAGTGTCAGGTGGAAATTGTTTCCGCCGAAGATAACTCATGATGGATGCGTTCAGTTGTGCACTTGAATGAATTAGTGTTTCTTTGTTGTTCTTTCTCTAAAAGCGGTTTGGCAGGTTGTGAGCCTCAGGTTTTGTTGTGTGTAAGCAGCCGTCGGAGCAGGTGCTTGTTTTACTGTCCATCAATGAATATTCTCTGCTGAAAGAGCGAGTCCCTAAAACAGCCGGTGACTTGAACGACAGACAACCGCAGACTGTTTAGATAATTGTTGGTTAAGTGATTTAAATGTCGTATTTTTTTTCAAGCTAGAAAGTCCAAATACGCTGCATCACTTGATTCCATCCATGCAGCTGTTTTTTTTTTTTTTTTTTTTTTTTTTTTTGTCATGCCTTTTAGGTTTAAACAATTTATATCCCAAATGATTCATAAAGATGATCTGCAGATTAGTCGATTGTGTGAATGAGAGTTTGTTGCCAATCTGAAATATATAGATGTATATTTTTTTATGAGGATAATAAAGATCACTACAATTTGAGGATCTGCTCCATCAGTGGATTGTAACAGGGCGTTTGGTTCTAAATCAACAACACAACATGTGGAGATGCGTCATTGAAGCGATTGGGGACACGTGTAACAAACCTATTGGCCTCTTCTTCTTCTTCTTCTTCAATTTTAACATAACTCAGATGATGTGATGCAGGTCCACCCAAGTCATTAATTTAACGTTTTAATATTTCTTAAGTTCTTGGCATCAGCGGCTTCACTGTTGTTGTTTCAAACTCCCCATGAACCTCTACAGCAGTGGTGTTGACCTCCTCTAGTTCACGGGCCTCATGCAGACTCACGTCATCGAGGCTGAGACAGGCTAGTAAAACCATTGCATCATAACTTATAAATAACAAAAGTACATTCTGACAACGTTCACAATTAATGTACGATCCCATCTCTCGGCTATGACAAAATAAAACCCCTCAGATTGCGGTTTCCTCAAACCTGTCCACCATTCATTCATCTTTTCTGGTCTCCGTTGTCCTTGCACACTCGTGAATGTTTCGCCATGTTTGAGTCTGATGATGACGCCGAATATTATATCCCTCCCCAAGTTCTCTGGCCTCTTTTCTTCTGTGAAGACAATATGAACGGGTCCACAACACAACACTCCACTTTTTGACAAAGAGCTTTTCCATCTTTTTCCTGCATGGAAAAAAAAGAAGCATGATAATGTTGTGTCATGTGTAGGTAAGCAGGCGGGAGATATGATAATAGTAATTAGTATTACTATTGTATATATCTTTCATCCCTGCTGTTTTTATATCTTGTTTTTTGTCTGTAAATTGCTGCTACTTGACACCAAATTTCCCCATGGGGATTAATAAAGTATATTTTCATTCATTCATAATGTATCCCATGTCGGAGCTGATGCTCCTCTTAGGACAGCAAGCTGCAGAATTGGAAATAGCAGTGCATTGGAGAGAATAATTGAAATGACTGTTCTTGTTTTTCTGCAAGTTTCACACGTTTGTAAAGTCCTCCCGTGGGCCGGATCGGGCCCTCTGATTGGCCGGTTTGGGCCCGTATGTTTGACCCCCCGCTCCTCAGCGTAATGCTCCATAGAACCGTTCCCACCTCATTGCTAGAGATGGGGTCCTGAGCCTCCTGCGGTAGATGCACCTGGCCCTCTTCTCGTCCGTGTGGTCATACATTTTTGCTTTCTAAGTTGCGGAGGGGAAGACGGAGCTCGCCGCTTCCATTTCTGGTGTTTCACGTGTATTCCAGTTTGGCTGCGAGAGCGAGGGTTCAACACGGTGTTGACATGTTAAGCCAACTTCTGCTACAGGCTGGCGCTCTGCACACAGCTGAGTGTTTGATCTGGCATCTTTTGTTTAGGCTATTAGGTAAAATGCGGGGTGCTCTGACCGGTTTGGGCGGGAGTCGGTCTGCGTGGTGGTTTTTTCTTTGGTAGCTTTTCCGTGACCTCTGAATCTCTGCAGGAAGGCTGGTGATTAAGTGCATGTGGCCGCCAACTGCTTGTCCTGATCCTTTTTTTTAAAAAGCAGGTGAAATCATGCAGCGGAGTCCAAAACAACTGATTTGATTGCAGGCAGGGACTAGAGTTTTTGGTCAGCCAAACCGCTTTTGGTGAAACCCTCGTGGAACAAAGGGAGGGCTGTGAACAAGATGGCGGCGTGCAGGTATCTCTCTCGTCTCCGCTCAGATGTTATGCACGTGCCTCCTGGTGACTGCGCGGCACCTTGGTGAGCAAATGTCATCTGAGGGTTTTCGGTGTCAAAGCAGTGGCGCTAGCGCACTCTTCATAACGGTAGAAACGAAAGCTGCACAGCTAGCTGGATCTGGAGCAGGCTATATTCAGTCCAGGGATGTCCCGGGCTGATATTTATAATTCATAGCAACGGTGCAGTCCCACTGACCTTACTCAGGCTGTATAAAAAGCACTGAGGCACCTCTCGATACCAAACGTGTCCTTTTCTTGAAGGAACATTAACTGTTTGTGTTGTACTGTGTCACCACTCCAATCTCCTATATTTAATTCATTGTATTGCATTTAGTCAACATACTGGTGAAGGTCTGCAGCAATATTTAACTCCCACTTTAGTTTTCATTATGATTAATCAGTCAAAGATATATATATAAATCTGTGTTTATGGATTTTTCTTTTCTTGGTCTGTTGCCCACTTGCTGTTAAAGCCGGCTTAACAAATAGCAGGTGTATTATCTACACCGCAGTAGATATCGATATTGAATGAAGAGCCCGTTAAGTGCGTTGATGGATGAGCCACTTCAGGCTGCGTGTGTCTGTACTTCCACACAGTATTTGTGGGTGTATATATATGTATATATGTATGTACGTTTGCATAGTATTTGACACGCTGCTCCATCAGTTCATACATCTGCGCCTCCAGTTTCTCCCAAATGATTTGCCTGCTTCTGTGACCTAGTTAAGAAAACATCTGCCTCTGCCGCATGCAGTCCTGCTGTTTATCAGCAGATATGTTCAGAGAGCCAAATCCTTCTGGTGTCTGCTGGTTGATGAAGACGCCACAGAGGAGTGTGCTGCAGCTCCACTCGGTGTACGCAGCGCACGGGACACATGCATGATTTACTCTTGTAAACGCAGGACGTTTCTGCAGAAGAATTTATCTAGTAGATGCGTTTTTTAAGCCTTTTGAGTTAGCAAAGGGGAAATTAAAGTAAACCGTGCAAGAAATGGTCCGTTGTAATATCATCGACAGACGTGCGTCATGTCTCTGCCAGAAGCTGCTTTCCTGCTGAATAACTGATTGTATGTGCTGAAGGCTGGGCATTGACTGCAGGCCGCTGAGTGGTCTGGTCTTAACGCTGCACTGGCTTTGGCACAGACTCAAACAATACCTCCGCAGATATATAACTCGTAAAAGAAGACGTGCTGAAGAACGGTTTAATCATTCTGGGTCAGTCTGGTCATCCTCACCGTGAGGAACAGAGGAGGAAGCGGTATTCTTAAACGTTATGTAACCAATAGGACGTACAATGTGGTTTTAGTTGTAGGCAAAAGATGGCTGTGAAATTGGGCTTCTAAAAAAATTGCAGCTGGCATGTTCAGATATGTGATGTCACTGAATTATATGCACCGTTTCAAATTAAATCCACTGAGGATTTTTTTTTTGGGGGGGCAGTAATTGGGCTCAGATTCGTCGGATTCATCCATATTCATGTTCATTCATATTCACACCAGAGGAACATGCTGCCAAAACAAAAAAGGTATATTTTTTGGGGCTGCACATTGTATTGTTTCAGCATCAATGTGTGCAGGATATGCAATGCGAGAGAAACGGAGAAAAGCGCAGAAAAGAACGATGTTTTTGGCAAAACAAAAAGGCCGATGTCAACCAAAACAAGGTCTCTTTCAGCCGCCCGGCTCAAACACGGCATTTACGTCTGCTGACGCGTACTACAGTGGTCTAAGCGGCCCTGCAGCGCGGCCCATGACGCATTCGACCACGTCCTCTGGCTACCTCCAGTTGTTGAGTCAGTGTGTTTTTGGGTGGAATCGCACCTGTGTTCATTAGCATCATGATCGCCCGCTAGCTGCGCTCTGAGTGCCAAATGTGAGCGGCTCCCTGTTCGCTTAGGCCGGCGTTACGATTCAACTGATGAATAAAAGCCTGGCTCGTGTTCACAGGCTAGTTGGTGGGTTTGGGCCGCTGAAGATTCTCCATGTTTTGGCTCTCGGCGTGATTTAAAAACGGGCTGCAGGAGCACCGGCTGGTCGGCACCTCGTTCACGGCCCACGGCTCATGTGGCTGATAGCTCTGTTTGTGTGTATCTGGTGCGTGAGTCTTATCCGTTCCCACCTCTACCTTCAGTGCCGCTGTCTTCAAACCAAACGCACCTCAGGGGGAATCGTCTCCGGGACGAGTAACAGAGAAACTGGTATTACTAATGCGCAATTATCCCAGTTATGGAGAAAATGATGACGTCGTTACCAAAGCAAAGGAAATGAGCAACTGTTTGCTCATCACCTGTAATACATTTCATGAAACGTGACTCATGAGCACGATAAGATCGTTGGTTGTAGTATGGCATTATTATTATTATTATTATTATTATGAAGTTAGCTGCGAGCATCCTGTCTCTGTTTAGATGGAAGTTATAATTTTGTTCGCCACATCTCGACTAAAGGCCATATCTGATCATTTCATGTGAGGGATTCCTGATATCGCCCGATTAATCTGCTTTTTCCTGCTCCAAACTATCGTTACTATATATTATTATCGGCCGACCTTTACCCCAGATCATACGGCAGGCTTGAAATCCTTTCCTTCTTTCCCTAACTTTAAAAAAACACATGCACCAATACGTATGTTTTACCTACCTAGAGTTCCTTTCCCCATTCAGTTTCTCAGTCAATGCACGAGTTGGCAGCTATACATGTGTTACGTGTTTATGTATAATTTAGGATTACTGCCACTGATCACTATTTGTTTGCCAAACATGCATGTGTAGTCATTAGCGTGTTGGTTGTTATTGGTAGCTCATGAAACAGTTTTTCTCATCCTCCGCGATGATCTCACGTTTAGAGACATGCTACATGTTGCGTTAGTGCAGAGTTGAAATCGTTGGTTATTGATTCCCGATCAGAAGCACGTGCATCTTATTCTGGACGAGTTACTTCCTGGTTGAGCAGCTCATGTCGGCTCGGTGCAGCAGGTGATTTCCTCCTCCTGCCGTCTCGGTGCAGCAGCATGAAGGCAAGGCGCTGCAGAGGAGACTGTTGGTGCAGCGGCAGCTCCCCTTCCCCCACTGCCTACATCCCCAAGTCTGAAAATTGACGCTTCTCGTGCACGATTCCAGTGTGCGGCGGAGGGAACTTTTGTTTGGCAAGACTCAGTAAACCCCTAATAGATGAGATGAGGATAAAGGCGCCCCACAGGAAGTGGAGCAGAAACTAATGTGTGTCGCTGCAGCCCACTGTGTTTGCAGCTGATTGGAAGACACTATGAATAAGTCAAAACTTCTTCTTCTCCCTGTCTTTCATTTACATCCCTCCCTCTTTCCTGCTCTGTAGCTCTATTGTGCTCATTGGGGAGAGTGGAGGGATGATCCTATCGTTTTGTTATCTGGCTGTGTTTGTCTCAGATCAACTGGCAAAAGCTAATACTTCTCCAGACGTGCACGGACAATGCACTGCGTTGTGCTGCGCTCTGACCCGAGAAGCAAAGATTATGCCGCATTTCAAAAGTCTGGGATTACCGTCATGAAATGGACAGATCCCAGCAGAAAAAAGAGCCGGTTTTACGATGCATGTTGCCGTGATGCCATCGCAGTGCAGGCTTTAGGAGCAACACGACAACAGCTCGACGATTACCTAACTCAAATTCTTGTCTAATTGTTAATTTACCACAACGTGCATGAGAACCACTGAGAGTTCACGGCGGTAAAAAACTAATTTCTGAGTTTATATCCGTGCATCTTGTGTGTGTCCTCAGGCAGGAATAACTTTGCTATTCCGGTATCGGCTAAACTTGACTAAAGCTCCACTCGCGAGCTCTTTGTAGTTAAAGAAGCATTTGCTGACAAATCACATTTTGTGTCGAACATCCTGCGCGTTAGCTTTCGACCGCTAACGAGCACAACCCAACATGAAGGGAGAGAACGAGCTTCTCGTTGACCTAAATCTGAGCGCTAATTAACGTTGCACCGTGGAACATGTAAGACGATATCTTCCAGTCGCTTCATCTAATCCCATTAGGCCGTTCAGATTTCATGCAGTTTTCCATCGCCGCTCACAAGGGGATCAGACGAATGATCAATACATCAGTGTTATTGTGATGAACCATCTCTTCTGGTCGTGTTATTGTGCCACTTTACGTCTATTTTACATTCAAATAATACAACTACATTTAAGTATAAAGACATTTCACAGTACAGTTGATTAGTTTGATTACCGCTTTTGGAAAAAAAATACAAATTAATCAGAAAATAAAATGAAATTCTCCAGTTCAGCCACAGCTATTGGATGTTCATCAGATGGTTGTCTGTTTTTTATGATTTCCGTGGGCAATGTAGGACATTATGGTTGTGCATTGAATGAATAAAGGGGCGGGGCCAAGGAAACCTTCCATTAAACAAATCAAAGAGGAATCGCAAAGGTCGTCAAAGTTGTCATGTCTCAAACTCTCCTGGTCAAAGTCATTGCACGATAATTCCACAACAATTCTGAGAGGAATTTATACTTTTCAAACCGGTTAGTTGTTTGCTTTATGTCTTTTTCCTTTTGTCCCTTTTTTCATCAGATAAGCAAATTGTGGCAGTTGGATCCATCATCTGCCGTCCACTGGGATCCAGGCGCTTGAGTCCTAAATGACAAGGTACGCTAACGTCATGCGATGTCCCGTTGTCAGCAATGAGGGGACCGAGGTTACATCTGTGTGTGTGTGTGTGTGTGTGTGTGTGTGTGTGTGTGTGTGTGTGTGTTTCTTTAATTTAGATATCATTTCCCTCCTCTGGAAGCAAACGGGTCCGTTAGGGCTGGGCGGTATGGCCAAAAATTCATATCGCGGGTCACACATAGTGTTAGGAAGCTAAACATGGAGGGACTTAGGACCCAGGGGAATGTATGTGAAAAAAGACCGGAAGGGTCTGTCTCGTCCTGTTTTTTTTTTTTTTAAATATAGCGACAGAGTTTCTTCTTGGTGTGTTAGTGGGCGAGCTGTACCCAGCATGCAGTTAGGCTGTGTAATCTTATAAATGTACAGTTATTAGTGTTACAAATTGTTTATGTGTCACAAACTGTGTCGTGTTGTTTTACCTGTTAAAGAGCGTTAGTTGTGGTTTATTAATTGTTGTTATGAAGTTATAACCATGACTAAAGTTATAACCATGACACGTAAGTAGCGCCGACCGCTGCGCCCTCAGCGGGTGAAAAATAAATGTTTCGGTATGACGGTATATTCCTGCCATATGGAAATTTGAAGCCGGTATACCGCCCAGCCCTAGCGTCCGCATCAATTTTGGTCTCACGGAAGTGATGCCTTAATGTCAAACATTAGTACGACCTCACAAGAAGCGACAGGAGGGCCGAACCCTGTTCTGCTGGATGCTTAAGAGACACGACACACCTGCCAAACCGCCTCTGTGTGCCGGCAGCATCCTACTCATCTTAAGAGGGTTAAAACCGGGTCATCGCTATTTCAGACCATGCCTCACTGACAGAAGAGCGACACAAAATAAATGAGGATCGAGACGGATGTTGCCGTACGTAACTTCTCATCGGGGAGGGCCCCCGAATGGCACTTCTATGGTTCTACTGACAGGAACAGGTTTGGCTTTAAAAGCTTGCAGATCTTTCTTTGTCAGTTTTTTTGCTCCCACGTCTTCTTGTTTGACGACCTGTAAACTCCCGGCGGCTCTGTTTGCATAACCTTCACACCGCTGGAGGCGTCGCATCGAGCGCACGTGAGACCTGGAGCTGAACCAAGGTCAACAGCCTCGTCTTCTCGGCTGTAATGTGAATATTTGTTTTACACCTAATGACATGGGCAGAAAACTATGGATGTGCTGCTCCATCATGATGATGATGATGATGATGATGGGGCTCCAGGGACTGATGCATTAGCTGTGCTTATTGGCTGCGTAGTGTCACGTGGATTTTACAATATGGCCGACAGACACACTGTTTTTTTGGTTTAGTGGACGCAGACTTTTAGGTTCGCGCTCGCATCCGAGGACGAAGGAGACTTCACTCTCTCTGATGCCTAACTTATACTTTAACGTGAGAGGCCTCCTGAAAACACAGCAGGGCCGTATATGGAGTGAGCAAGACGCAGACAAAACTCATAGGCGCACACTTGTCTGTTAAGATGGTCAGTATCTTATTGATAGTGTCATCTAGAGAGAGAGGGAGGTTCTGTTTGAGAGGGGGAAAGACACCGCTGTGTTTTCACCCATATTGCTTTTTCAATGTTTTTTCTTTTTAACAAGACGTTTGGGGGGCATAGTTATACATTTCCAGTCGGAAAAATGTGTCCGTTGTCTGCATGGATACATGGATCTGACCTGAATGTGTCTGACCTGCTTATGGAGACTTGGCATCTCACTCCCTCGCTCCTCCTCGCTCACATGGACCGACACACAAGCGACTGTTTCTCATACAAAATCCTGTATCTCCTTTTGTTTTTCATCAGGGAAGCAACATCTTTTGAAACGTGGCCATCACCGAGAGGTTTTTACGTACATATTTTGGTTTGCAAAGCTATGTGTGTGAATGTTAAAGCAAATGCATTGAGAAGATCTGATTGAGTACCACGCGAAGCCAAAAGTACGATAATCTACCTGCACTGTTGGCTGCATAGATTTTTAAATGACATTCTTCATGTCTGGCTTGCTAGTTTTCTATCCATTCATCTGATTAATGTTTTTATTGGCCATCTGTGGGAGTGGCCTAGATCCGGAGCAGATCCCCTCCAGGTCCTCTAGAGCTCTGCGAGTTGGAAACGAGACAAGCGGCACTTTTCTCTGTAGCTCTTGACACTGTATGTCCACATCTCATGTCGTAGGTTCAAAATACACTGTGACGGTCACATGGTCACACGGTCACATGGTCACATGGGAGGGATTTTAGTTCTGGATGAATAACGCTGTGCCTGTCTGCTGTTTCTATGAGTAACAGTGCGTGAAGGAAATGTGGCCCGACTCTGTAAATGTTGTGGCTGGGTGGGTTATTCAGAGTTGACGGAAAGCAATGATGGACGTGCAAAAAGTCACCAAAATACAGACGTTTTCTTTTTCGTCATTGTGGATATTCAGTTGAAACGAATGTAGTTCATTAGTATCATAGTTTACTCATCATCCTTTGCATCGTGTCTGGAAGGCTTTCTATTATTTGCTGTTATTGGAGCTGACGTATAGCATTAGTGCAGTGGGCCATGTGGGTTGTGTCTGCATTAAGATCATTATTTAGCACCAGAGACTTTTAAATGCATATGTTTTTTTGGGTTATTAAGTATGCAAACATTAGATTTTTTTAAACTAATATTAGTACCAGTAGTTTAGCGTGTGTGTGTGTGTGTGTGTGTGTGTGGGTATACATGCACATCTACACCGACGGATGCATGTACATATGACTCTACATCTACATACATGCATTAAATTAAATAAATAAGTAAAACACAATTAACTAGATAAGTGGAAAAAACGAGTTAAATAAATACGTGAAAAGGAAAGTGTCTTTCACAGAAGGTTGCACATCTTCTCTTGTAAAGAAGCTGAACTCCATTACCCTCATGGTTATTGTGTCATTTGTTAATAATGTCAATGTTCAGGTTTCCTCTTCGCAGAAATGAATCTCATGGGCTCATATTTAACTGGATCTCATATTTAATTAAGATCTTACCGGCAGAGGGGATTTTTTGTTGAGCAGCCTGCTATTTATAACCAGCAGGGCCCTCTCTGCCTTTGCCCTCGTTAGGTTTTAATGAGGAGGAAACGGCTCTCCAAAGATCCAGACTTTCCCCTGAAACACGTCTGACCTAAATGTACTGGCTTACGTTTTTATTTTGCATTTGTTTAGGCAAAAAACATGTCTGAAACCGCGTTGAACACATCTAAATGGTTTGCTTGAATCTAGCTATTTGACCGAATCTACTCAATTCATGCTCTTCGCCTTTAGGGAACCTGTAAGAAGCGTTTCGTGGAAGCGGTTATGCAAACCCTTGTTGCAGGTCAGCAGTGGGCCTGCTCATCTCGCTGCAGCTTCTTAGCTTGTCACATTGAGTTTTCTGTGGGTTCCTGGCCCAGAAAGACGTCTCAAACATCGGAGCCGATGTAGAAATTGGGGCATGAAGTGATAGAAATGGTAAGAGAAGGGAGGAAGAGAGAGAAGGGGGGAGGGGCTTAATGATGAGTGCTCTGCACAAGGAAAGCCTCCAGCTCCCCGCTGATAAAGCAGCCAGTTCATTCATGAAAGCGGCGCTGCACTCTCTCAAGCACAGGCCACTAATGTCTACGATGCCTCGTCAATAAACGAGGCCTTCAAGTGTTCCTCGCTGTCGCGTGGAATACCAAGCGGGTGAAGTTATCCTTTAATTTCATAATGCGCCACACATTCAGTGTGTGCACCGCTGGCTCAGGAGTAAACGTCCTCACACGGATCTGAACTGTGACTTTACTGCAGGTTTTCGTCTCCCGTTAGCCGGGCACATCTCAACCCTAGAACACTAAGGTGGAGCCACTGTGGTGACGTTATTTCATTGTGTTGCTTTAAGTTGTGTCCTTGTGTAGCTTCATGCTGCTCAGACGTTATTGAAGGTGTGTGTCTTTATTGAAGGTGTGTGTGTGTCTTTATTGAAGGTGTGTGTGTGTCTTATTGACGGTGTGCGTGTGTCTTATTGAAGGTGTGTGTGTGTGTGTGTGTGTGTCTTATTGAAGGTGGGCGTGTGTCTTATTGAAGGTGGGCGTGTGTCTTATTGAAGGTAGGCGTGTCTTTATGGAATGTGGGCGTGTCATTATGGAATGTGGGCGTGTATTTATGGCAGGTGGGCGTGTCTTTGTGGAAAGTGTCTTTATGGAACGTGTCTTTATGGGAGGTGGGCGTGTCTTTGTGGGAGGTGGGCGTGTCTTTGTGGGAGGTGGGCGTGTCTTTGTGGAACGTGTCTTTATGGAACGTGGGCGTGTCTTTATGGAACGAGTCTTTGTGGGAGGTGGGCGTGTCTTTGTGGGAGGTGGGCGTGTCTTTATGGAACGTGTCTTTGTGGGAGGTGGGCGTGTCTTTATGGAACGTGTCTTTGTGGGGAGGTGGGCGTGTCTTTGTGGGAGGTGGGCGTGTCTTTGTGGGAGGTGGTCTCTCTGCTCCAATCCCTGTTTTCATTCAACAGCCACGCATTCAGGTGATTTTCACCCGATGTTGGTGATAGAGGGTGAAAACATTTCGGATGAGTTTAAACATTAAAGGAGACTTTTCCTTCACAGGACAAGACTCCCATGTCTCAGGAACATGTGGACCAAAGAACAAGTGCATAGCTCCTTTATTTATATTTTTAATCATGTTTTATTGACTATTCCCTAATTTTTCACCCGATCTTGAGCCTTTTTTCAGGGTCCCCCATGATTCCTGTTTTAATGAGGAGTTCTATAGCGTAAAATACAAGAAGAGTACTTCAATTTTCCTTGTATTGTTGTTTTTTTAAATATATTTTGAAGTATTTTTTTATCAGGTGAAATATACCCGACGTTAGTGATGGTGTGACTATTTTTGAGAAGAAAACCCTCGTCTGAATTTGTTTTTATTTATTTTCTGACGTGACACTGCCGGCGGTGGTGAGCTCGTCTCACAGGATACTCTGTCGTTGCACGTCTCAGCCGAATTGTCGTCACGGTGACAGGAAGTGGCTTTTTTTAGAGACGCAACAAGGAAACTTCAGCATTATATTTGACCAGCAAGATGCTGGTTTCCTTCAGTATCGACCAGTAGCTTCAATAACATCGAGTGTCTCATGAAACATTTGTTGTTGTGATGCATTCATGTTGGCAGGGTATTATGAGACGATTCTGCTTTCCATAAGGACCTTTTACCTTATTTAATAACCTTTCCTGCGGCTGATGACGGGTCATTATTCTCCCTCGCTCCACAGTCGCACGCACTAATGTAGATCCTGTAATGACATCCATGCAGGAGGAGTATCGTCTCTTGCTCACAATGATATTCATGCATTTCATTCTAAAAATCGCCTATGTATGCATCTGACTGTACAGACATGCCGGGGTTGCTCTCCATGTTTTTGACATTTCAGTACAAAGTGAATTGCGGTCCCGGCTGTTACCGGCTTGCACGGAAAGGTCAGAGGATAAACGTGCGTATTAATCCCCCCGGTGCACGGTGGAGAGGACGTAACCTTTTGGAAGTGCACCGCCTTGTGCGCCTCTGGGGGATCCGTGACCCCAGAGTTGTGAAGACCAGAACAAGCCGAGTGGAACTGGGACTGCACACATTTACCCGAGGCCCTCCGTGTCTCCTGAAATAACGTGGGAATTATTCATGAGAGTAATTGTGGTCGGCCGTCTCGAAGGGAATCGCATGGATTCCGGAAATATTTGCGGTCCTCTGCACTGTGAGTGAGGGGAAAGTAAAAGGGAGAATCAACTGCATCCCATTACAATTTAAGATGGTTTCAATGGGATGTGATGGTTCATTGAGAGGCTGCAATATTTACACGCTCCATTTCATTTGGGAATATTATCAGTCAGCTGGTGTTACCTTTTTTCATAACTTCTTTCAAGAACATGCATGTTGCACGCGTCAACTTCAGCATTCATTTGTATGCCTTTTGCATATTGTTGTTTACTGGTATTCCATTTTGTACTGGTGTCATTTTACAACTGCGTGTGTATGTGTGTGAACACACTGTTTATGGTCAACGCAGGGTGTTGTGGGTATTGTAGCCAACAGACAGTGACTTGACTTCTTCCTCTGAGAATACTGAGAATTTAAATGATCTGTTTTTATTTCAGGCATTTCCTCCTGTTCAGCAATTTGTTGTTTTATGATCTGCTCGTTGTTTAAATGTGTTGCGTTGTATAAAACTGCACTCCATAAAACTTAAAAAAAGAAGCTGCCAAGTGCCCCAAATATAAAGAAACTCACACAATTCATAAGACATGAATTGCAAAGTCACATTAACTGCTATTCAGATATGAATGAATGTGTGTAGGTTGCATGTAAATGTTTAAATAGAGTTCCGTCTGTGTGCTCGCGGTAGAAAATTGGGCAGATGCTGTAAAAGGGCACTCTGTCTTTGTCACAGATCAGATTACTTGCCCTCCCGTTCACAACGAATTCAAAGAAAACAATCATGGTTTTGTTTTCCGGAGTCACGCAGGACCACTGAGACCTGAGCGCTCTGGTGAGAACCAAAACCGGAGGGAGAGTGAAACTGGAACTTCAGGTTCCTCTGAGCCGCGACTCCCCCGCTTTCTGTTGCTTAGTTTTAATGTTCACCGGTCGCTTCCTGCGTTTAGTTATTGATCCGATACGATTATTTGCAGGCAGGGTCATGATCCACGATCTTATGGGGATTCTTTATCACGTTGGTCTCTCTATGGGACATAGGGCCTCTTTATTGGGTATAGGGCCTCTCTATAGGGTATAGGGCCTCTCTATAGGCTATAGGGTCTCTCTATAGGCTATAGGGCCTCTCTATAGGCTATAGGGCCTCTCTATAGGCTATAGGGCCTCTCTATAGGACATAGGGTCTCTCTATAGGGTATAGGGTCTCTCTATGGGCTATAGAGCCTCTTTATAGTATATAGGGCCTCTCTATTGGACATAGGGCCTCTCTATAGGGTATAGGGCCTCTCTATAGGGTATAGGGCCTCTCTATGGGCTATAGGGCTTCTCTATAGGGTATAGGGCCTCTCTATAGGCTATAGGGCCTCTCTATGGGCTATAGGGCCTCTTTATTGGGTATAGGGCCTCTCTATAGGCTATAGGGCCTCTTTATTGGGTATAGGGCCTCTCTATAGGCTATAGGGCCTCTTTATTGGGTATAAGGCCTCTCTATAGGGTATAGGGCCTCTCTATAGGCTATAGGGCCTCTCTATAGGGTATAGGGCCTCTCTATGGGGTATAGGGCCTCTTTATTGGGTATAGAGCCTCTCTATTGGGTATAGGGCCTCTCTATAGGGTATAGGGCCTCTCTATGGGGTATAGGGCCTCTCTATGGGGTATAGGGCCTCTCTATGGGGTATAGGGCCTCTCTATGGGGTATAGGGCCTCTCTATAGGGTATAGGGCCTCTCTATGGGAGATACATAGGGCCTCTCTATGAGATATATCGACTGTATGTCTCTTATGCAAAATCAACCACCTGCGTATTCATTCTGCACATGTTACATGTTTGAAGGCGCTGAGATTCAAAAAGCAGTAACCAAATTATTGTGCAAGTAAATAAACAAAACGTAGCTCAACATACAGATGTCGCAGCAGTTTCACCGTACAGAAGAATACATTGCGTAATACGGCGCTTAAAGATTGTGTAACCCATTCTGGTTATGCGTTAACCCAGAAAACGACTGTGGCGTTATGCAACGAGGAACGTAAAGTTTGCTCCGTGTGCATTGGGTTGCGAGTAATTCAGCAGCGAGGGACGGGACCCCATGTGAGAAGAGGTCCAGCTGCATTGAGGGAAGGTGGAGAGCGAGCCTGCAGCCGGCTGGCACTCGGCCCGCGATGAGGAAGCGACTGTTTGTTTATTTCCTCTTCCTTCACAGACGGAGGCAATTCAAGTGTCTCCCACGGGCGCTGCATGCTGTTGTGTGTTGTTGTTTTTCTTTTCTCTTTTTTTTTTTTCCTGCATTGTTTTTGTTGCCATAATCTCTAATATGAAATGTCAGCTGTGGCCCAGCAATCCTGTAACAGTCCACTGCAATCTGGATGAAAAGCCCCTTTCATAAGGCGAGAGCTCGCCTGTACTAATCACATTCTGCATATCAACCAGACGAGCACTATTTGCTATAAATAACGCAAGCTGCTCGCTTCTGTCAAACGCTGCACTTTTGTTTCCGCTTAACCCATTGCACACACACACACACACACACACACACACACACTCAGACGCACACACTCAGACATGACAGGGCTCAGCAATACCTGCCGGGCCCATTTTTAAATGCACATGCCCCTTTTTTTATTTTATAGCTTTTTACCTCTCGTCGTTATTTCAGGTCTTCTCAAAGCTCCGCTGGCTGCTTCTGAGCTTTGAACAACCCAAAAAGACTAAATATGAATTGGAATAGATGTTTTTTTGAAGCAGAGGTGTATTAGAAACTTTGAGTTTGTTTCCCCCAAAACTTGTTCTCAGAGGACCCACTTTTAAAAAGTGACAACCCAATTCTCAAAAGGTCTTGAAAGGAGCGAATTTGTGCACTTTTATATTTCCTTGAATAGGCAAACCAGACGTTTCGAAGAGACATAAAATTTATATATAACGCATTTAGTTTAATCTTAATTTGCATCAATGCATTCAGTATTATAAGTCTGCTGCGTCGCTTTGAACGATACAAACACCTGTTCATCTGTGTCTGTCCTGCCAAACAAAACTCCTTCTGTATTTCATCAGTCGATTTATATTTTTCTCCAGACTCGGCTGTTTTGTTTTGCGTGACCTTTTTTTTGGGTTCGGAGAGCTGCGCCCGCCCCTTGACCCCCGCGGTCTCTATAGCAACAGCAGTGACCCCGGAGGCGCTGAAGTTACTGGGAGAGAGGTTGTGACAGGGAAGTGGTTTCCTGGCTCTGACTGGGAGGGAAATAAAGTGGGAATCTGGGCGGTTTCATTCACTGCTGCGAAGAGGAAGCCACACCAACCGTTGCCAGGCGTCTGAATCACATGTCCACCATTCACTCGCCCACACGTCCAGACATTTCTGAATAACTAGAACTAGTTGGTTTTTTTATTTTTTTTACATCTTTGGCTTTTCACAATTCCCCGGCTGTCAGGCCGAGCTGCTACTATCACGCTGCTTTGAGTAAATGTGGCGCTTAAATAAAGTAGGCTGAGCAAGAAAATCTCAGCCAAGAGCTTAACCATGTCTGGAAATCTCTATTGCATCTCTTGAACTTCTTTTTCTTTTTTAGATCAAAAGTCAAATGCTCTTGATGGCGTAAAGCTGCGTGAATGAAGGCGGTCTTCATTCCAGTAACATGTAGGTCAGTGGATAAGCCGGTCTATGTTGACGGCTGTGTGGTCTCATTAGTGCGCTGCCTTCCAGATTACTCTGGGGGTCTTCAGCCAGCGCTCTTCACATGCGCTTTATTCTCAAACATATACAAGGAAACTAAAGTAAACACAATACTTCCATTGCACAAAAAGAATCCAGAATCAGTGAGTAGATTTGGAGGAAGATGTTGATCAACGTTGACTCAACCTTCGCTCACGGGCGAGCGGCTGCAGCTGTGAATGAACGGCACATGTTCACAGGCATTATGCATCAGTCAGAAAATGTAGGAAAAAAAAAAAGTGTATTTGCCTGTCTGGTGTGACGACGCTGATTCGGAGTAGCTCCACTTCCTCCTGTGAAGGCTATGGTCTCAAGTCAAGAGTCTCCGGTTGTTGTTTACCGGAGATGAAATTGCGCAAGCTAGTTTTGATCATGAAGAATGAGGCGCCTTTTGTTATTGTAAACAAACCCTCCGAAAAGACCGACGCAAACGCCGCTTCAGCTCGTGTCTCAGTAGTTCTTGACTCGCTCACACAAAACAAAGTCAAATAACTTCCTCAAACAGCCGGGCCCTGTGCTGCTAGTTACCTATTTCAACATCGGAGTGACGCACGTTTGCTCTCGTGAGGTTAGGGTCCTTCAACAGAACGGTGAACGTGGGATCGATCGGCGTCACATCGACTCATCGATTGGCTCATTTTTTGGGGGGAACAACGGCGCTCTAAGGCACAGAGGAACGGGCCAAATCAGAATTTGGCTTCTCAGACAATACTTGTTAGGAGGATCATGTCATTGCTGGTTTGGGTCTTTGCATAAGTTGTGTTGACGATAATAAAAATATAGCATCGACGTAAGTTACTTGCGGGACGTTTCCTCCGGTCTCGGCTTCGTGCAAACAGATTCAGGCTCGATGAAGACGGTGAAACCAAACTGCTGAACATTAGCATTGATGAGCGCTGCAGAGGCGCCAGCGCGGCTGTAGTCTGAGTCGTTCTCTGCCAACTTTACGATTTTCTGGTCATTTAGAACCCATCCTTAAAGGGAGATTACATTCTTCTGCCAGCTTTAACATGTTCGCCGCATCCAGGCTCTCGCTGCTTTACACGTCTCTCCTCCCGACGCTTCTTCTGCTTCTTGATAGCCTTTTCTTGCATAACTCACAATATCCCACCCATACCCTCCTTATTTTCCTTCTCTCCTCTCTGTTAACCCACATCACACTCCCTCGTCTCCCAGTCCTCCCACTCCAGCATGCGTCATCCATATGCTCGGCGCTTGTTACTCGGGGTGAATGGAGCCAAGCCCTCTGTCATCCCCTCTGGTGATAGACCAGATTACTGCCTGCTGCTATGGCAAAAAAAAAAAAAAGTGCGTGGGAGGCTGACGGCCTCTTGGATGCACATGCCTCATGGGGGAGTGGGCGTGTGCACACATGCACCCGTTTTTAATGAGTTGGGAACGGTGGGACGGCCGACCGGTCCTCCTTTCAGAAAACTTTGGACAGATTTTGAAAGTTGCTTCACGTTATGAAATCAAGAGTTTTGCAATGCATCTTTCTTTTGTGCCGATTTTCTTTTCTTTAGTATCAAAACTAAAGCCTAAAGTGAACTATCGGCTCATATTATATCGTCGCATCTCATCTTTTTTGCGCCGTCCAGAAAAGGCACCTGCAAAAAAAAAAAAAAGTGTACGTCTGAAAACGGAGACAATGGACCGCATTCAGAGAAAATACTGACTTGCATAATTCCGTGTAGCAATCTCAAACACAAACATGTGGACACACACACACACCGCACACACGCACAGCCTGCACCAACAGTGTAGGTCAAGGCTATCACAATTTTACAGCTCAGTGAGGAAAGACTCAGATTATGGGCTGTGGCGGCGCTCCGATTAAGACGAGGTGGGGGTCACATTCTCCACATGCTCCAAGGAACAAAGCCTCTTTTGACCAGAACACATTCCATGGCGTATACTGTACTCTGAACACGTCGGTGTTGACCTCCAGCTTTTATAAATGATACAAGCATCCCTGCAGCAAGTCCCCCAACATATCCCCTTAAGATTGAAAGATGAAAATATTTTCTGGCCTTTAAACGTCTTTATTTATGCAGTGGAGAGAGTCGTTTGGGAAGAAACTAGTCCCTATTGTTTTTATTTATTTTCTTGTATAGCTGTTAGGATATTTACATTTTTATTTTTTGTGTAAAGTGACTGAGTATCATGAAAAGCGCTGTATGAATTAAATGCATTATTATTATTAAGGACAAGGGTTTCTTTTACTTTCATTCTCATCCTCCGCCTCAACCCTCAATGATGAAGCAGCAGATCCTCGCAGATGAACAGCGTCTCATTTCCTCTACTCTTTAATTTAATGAGACAGAGTTCCCACAAGAAAAACAGAAATGAGAAACCTGAAATTTCCAACGTGTCTTCTCTGGGGAGGTTATTTCTTTTTAGTGGAACTTGGAAGTAGATTTCAGTGTTTGTTTTATTGTTTCTCAACCAGCTGTGGTGTCATGATCAGCTGTCATCTAAATGCAAAGTGTGGAAAACATTGGCAGCGTGGATGAAGGGACCGAGTGTGCCATGCAGCCCACGCTTGTTTTGAAAGGGTCCTGCTCCAGAAGTGCCACTGCACTGGAGAGCTCCTCCACACAGTACTGGGAAGCGCTGGCTCCCACTGTGGGCTCCCACTGTGGGCTCCCACTCCCACTGTGGGCTCCCACTGTGGGCTCCCACTCCCACTGTGGGCTCCCACTCCCACTGTGGGCTCCCACTGTGGGCTCCCACTCCCATTGACCCGCTTCTGCAAGTGCAGTTGAACCTTTTTTTTTTAAACGCTGTGTTTTAAAGGGATAATTTTCAGGGCGTCGTTCACATTTTTGTGTCCATCGTGACACTTCCTTCACCTGCTACTTTGTAGCGGTTTGGGGGAGGAGGAGCTGCACACCTCCGTCGGCTGTCGAGGAAACTCAAGTTTTATTAGAAGTCAAACAAAGTAAACAGAGAATGTCGCCTCCTGGAAAATCTCCGTTCAGAAACAGCTGAAGCGAACGGGACGGCGCTGTAGAGTAACGAGCCACTACTCCCACTACTCCCACTACTCCCACTACTCCCACTGTTCCCACTACTCCCACTGCTTCTGAGTCTCTGCAGTAGAGCTTGTGTGTAAAACTGAATCATGAGTAATAGTCATAAATAAGGAGACTAAGACCCAGGTTGACAAATACCGAAATTTCCTTTTTTAAAGGAGTTGCGTTTTTTTTTTTTTTTTTTTAGGGATGTGTTCTCCACCAACCTTGTGGCTATTTGATCAGATCCCCTTTTCAAGTATTTATGTCTGATATTTACACGAGATGACGCACGTCAAGTATCACTTCACCGCTATCCGGCCTTTTTACTTGTTGGGTATGACCGGCCCTTCACTTCAACCCATCTTCATGTTCCCATGAGGGCAATTCTGGTGCAGCATAACAACTAAACAAGGGATACATGTGCTGTACTTGCAGCAACAAAGACACTATAAACTATAAAGTAATGACAAACGACAAGTTTGCAAAGTGCAACGAGTAAAAAGAACAAAGGGTTGACTAGTGAGCGTTTTTTGCGGTTGAAATCAGTAGACATGACATCCCTGTGTAGGTTTGATTGGCGGCATTTGTAATCTCATAATTTGTTCCTCATCAAAGCTCATTAGTTCTGCGCTGACGATGAGTCTGCAGTGGAGTGATCAGCAGGCTGAAAAACAAAAATCCGAATCTGGACGCTCAGCTGAAGTTTAAAAGCGGGCCTCGACATACGCCGGCCGCTCCCTCCCTGTGCTCGCCTCCCTTCACATATCTCTCTCTGCTTCCCCTCCCTAGTGCCTGAGGATGTCCAAGCGCAGCTTGTTTGTTCGCCTGGTGCCATGCCGCTGCTTGCGGGGTGAGGAGGAGGCGGTGACATCGCTGGACTACTCCCACTGCAGCCTGGAGACGGTTCCTAAGGAGATCTTCAGCTTTGAGAAGACCCTGCAGGAACTCTACCTCGATGCCAACCAGATCGAGGAGCTGCCGAAAGTAAGGCGACGTATAGAAACTCTCTACTTCTACAGCGGATGCAACCTTTTGACCACACGGCGTTACTCACGAGGCCTAAATATTGACTCTGCGTGCCCAACCGCTCATCTCTTATGAAAAGCTTCATTGTGGACTCTTTACGTCATTCACATGACGCAGCTAAGCCTTTTTAAACATCTAATACACTGTGCATTCTTGAGCTTTCTCATTAAACAAACCATCATCTCTTCTCTCTCTCTCTCTCCTCCAGCAACTGTTTAACTGCCAGTTGCTCCACCGACTGAGCATGCCAGATAATGACGTGACGGTGTTGCCGGCGGCCATCGCAAACCTCATCAACCTCAGGGAGCTCGACGTCAGCAAGAACAGTAAGCGACGTCGAAGTGTTCTGGATCGGCAGGTTTTCCAATGAGTCGCGTAACTCTGAGGCGATCGGGTCGCCTGAAACCTTTAAAAAAAAAAAAAAAAAAAAAAAACGCCACGGCCGCGGGTTCAGCAACCCCGTGGAGTTCAAATGTCTAAACGTGTGCCGGGTGCTCTTGTGTTGTCGGGACTACAACTAGACGGAGCAACACAGCTGCAGGAACGAATACCGAGAGGTTTAATAACCGCGTTAGGTCACGGGGTGATGAAGGAAGTGGACGAGTCCAGACCTGCATCATAGACGCTCAGCAGCAGCAGGAAAGCTCCTGAAGGCGGAGCTTATCCACTCAAAGCGTCTCTCAGTGGTTTCCTCGAGTGAAGTGACGGTTTGCAAAGTGTGACGTTCACCTCCTTTTGAAGATAAACACTCGCGCTGTTGCTCATGAGGCAGCGCTTTGTACTCCATGTCCTTTTCAATTTTTGCCCGTTTGGTGAAGAACATTCCCGCCGTCACTGTTTCGCTCGTTTAGAACAAGAAACCGATTGAAGTGTCTGAAGGCTTCACTTCTAATGTCTCAGCTGCACATGAAACCATTCCTGTGACTGCTGAAGAAGAAGGAGAAGAAGAAGAAGAAGGAGAAGAAGGAGAAGAAGGAGAAGAAGAAGAAGAAGAAGGAGAAGAAGGAGAAGGAGAAGGAGAAGAAGAAGAAGAAGGAGAAGAAGAAGAAGAAGAATTCATGACATCCTGTTGCATATTCCTCGCAGAGTGTTTTTTGCATCGCTCAGCAGAAGCTCGTGGACAGAAAGGTCAAAGGTGTAAACGAATGAGTGCGCAGTCAAACAAACCGGTGAGGGATGTGGTGCGCTGTCCCGAACCAGCGCTGCGGCGTTGGGCCGTGTTGACACTGAAAGCAGCTTAACCTTCTCCACAAAGCACTCTGCGCTAAGTGTTGTGGACACAAAACAAAGTGGGTCGAAATAATCCTTTCCGTTGGGTCGCGTCCCTTTTCTTGCCGTTCGCACGCGGCGCAGGTTTCATGAGAACTCGCAGACTACCGCGCGGTGATCTTTCTTCTTCTTCTTCTTCCTGTCCTGCTCTCACCCTGTCACCTCGTCTCTGTGGTTGTTTAGAGAGGAGAGCCGCTGTTAATGTGTCTCGAGCGCCCAAGACTCAGACGGAGAGCCTTCCTGTGCTCTGGGTCCACCTGTTTGGCATCATCGCTCATTTATTTTAGGGAGGGGGGGGTGACAGGAGACATTTGTTTGGTGTCAGTGGTAATAAAATGGTTGAGACGCGACATGCAGATGTTGAATTGCTGGTGAGCGGGTTGTCTCACGGTATCGACTGCTTTGCTGTTTCCAGGGTTCTTACGCTCATGGAGAACCTGGAAAAGTCATGGAGTTTTAAAATGGTTATTTCCAGGCCTGGAGAAGTCCTGGAAAAAAATAAAATCCCAAAAGTGTAGTAAAAGTCATGTAAATGTGTTATATTCATGTGTTCATGACGTTCATTCATGCTGAGTTTGAAATAATGAATATGCTTTTAAAAGAACATACAGGCATCTATATAAATGTTTATTCTTTTAATCAAACTATTGTCTCATTCATTTGAGTCATTTAAGGTTTACTGTATGCTTTGTATTCTATTGTTAGTTTAAATACTACATTTACTCACTTTTTACTGTTTACACCCAGATTTCACTAAATGTTTGTCATGGATATGTGGGTTAAAGTCATGGAAATCTGGGAAATCTGGTTAAAAGTCATGGAAATCTGGGAAATCTGGTTAAAAGTCATGGAAATCTGGTTAAAAGTCATGGGAATCTGGGAAATCTGGTTAAAAGTCATGGGAATCTGGGAAATCTGGTTAAAAGTCATGGAAATCTGGTTAAGTCATGGAAATCTGGTTAAGTCATGGAAATCTGGTTAAAAGTCATGGAAATCTGGTTAAGTCATGGAAATCTGGGAAATCTGGTTAAAAGTCATGGAAATCTGGTTAAGTCATGGAAATCTGGGAAATCTGGTTAAAAGTCATGGAAATCTGGGAAATCTGGTTAAAAGTCATGGAAATCTGGTTAAAAGTCATGGAAATCTGGTTAAGTCATGGAAATCTGGGAAATCTGGTTAAAAGTCATGGAAATCTGGGAAATCTGGTTAAAAGTCATGGAAATCTGGGAAATCTGGTTAAAAGTCATGGAAATCTGGGAAATCTGGTTAAAAGTCATGGAAATCTGGTTAAAAGTCATGGAAATCTGGTTAAAAGTCATGGAAATCTGGGAAATCTGGTTAAAAGTCATGAAACCATTGGTCAGAATGTGTATGAACCCTGTGTTTCTCTCCAGGTATCCAGGAGTTTCCGGAAAACATCAAGAATTGCAAAGTCCTGACTATTGTAGAAGCCAGCGTGAACCCCATATCCAAGTGAGTCCGGCGCACCTGGAGCCTCGATCGCCTCCATTCTGGTTTCTCGTCCAGCGACTGATGCGAGTCCCGTCCCTGTGTGTTTGTGTGTTTGTGTGTTTTTCCCCCCAGGCTCCCAGATGGTTTCACGCAGCTTCTGAGTCTGACGCAGCTCTACCTGAACGACGCCTTTCTGGAGTTCCTACCGGCCAGCTTTGGGAGGTCAGTACGCTCTCCGGCCTGAACGTCGACTGTGTGCTTTTTGTGTATCGGGTGACGCCGTGAAAACAACGAGGCGTTTTCCATCGCAGCAGTCGGCTGCTTTCATCCACAAAAAGGCTGCAAAGTCCTGCCGTGCACCGACCGGCAGACGGACGCACTTAGCGAGCGACTGGGGAACGTAGCGGAGTCTTCGGCTGCTAAAGAGACGGACGTTTCCCTCCGGAGTCGGTGCAGCCGTCACGGAGCAAACGGAAGAGGGAATATTGGACAAGAAACAAACTCCAAGTTAATGATAACGTTGCTCAGGAACTGCTCGAGGTGTGAAGAAGCCACCACTGTGTCATGTTGTCTCCACCGCTTGGTTCTGCTGCCCCAAAGTAGCCCAAAAAAACCTGTTTAACCGGCTTTAGGCTGTAAAATAACGCCTGGGCCTTAAAGAAGGCCTCGCGTCAGAGGCTGGTTTTGACTTGATTTAGCATTTAGCGTCCAGGTTCTCTGGTTTCAGTTGAATTTGAAGTCCTGCTCTTCATTGTTTGTAGTTCACACAGAAGTTCGTGTTGAGCTTTCTGATGACACAAAACATGTGGCTCAATATTTCATATCACTATTCTCCTTTTTCAAGGCTTTTTTTTCTGCTTTCTTTTAATGGTCAGCCTACTTTAGTCCTACATGCGTCTAATAGAAAGCTCGTCGTCTTCATGGGGAATCACTGGAGAGCATAGTCTTTAACAGTGAAACACACTCGTGTAATTAAGGTAAATGGAGGTGTCATTTAAAGCGTATTGTCGTGCTACTTATGGATGATGACGTTGGCTTTTCATGTGGTTGCAGGTTGACTAAGCTGCAGATCCTGGAGCTGAGGGAGAACCAGTTGAAGATGTTGCCAAAGTAAGTAAACGCTCCGTCCTCTCTCGACCTCTGCACTGTGTCCTCGCCCCGTACCTCGACGGTGGCATCGAGTTGCACGGCGTTGCATAAGAGCCTCTCTGGGCTGCGGCAGGTTTTATAATCCTCCGCTGAGACGCCGTGAGGGTTATCCTCCATTTGAGAAGGTCACCGAGCCGCAGGGGGACTGGATGTCCTCACAGCCGCCGGAGGAAGCTGCTTTCTCTTCTGGCCCCTCCACTGGGGAGCAGACATCTGATGTTGGCATTCAGTTATTTTATTCACAAGTAGTACGGTTTAATAATTCTAGATATTTGCTTATTTAGGTTAGATGTCCTGATATATTAGGATAGCGTTTTCTTTTGATAGTTTTTAGTTTAATTAGTTGTTGTTGTTGTCCAGGTAAACTTAGTCTTTTGGTTTGATCATTTGTTTATTAATTGAGTAACGCTGTGGGCACCTGGGTTACCTGTAGGAGTAGGCAGGTGCAGGACCAGCATGCACCTGGGTTACCTGTAGGAGTAGGCAGGTGCAGGACCAGCATGCACCTGGGTTACCTGTAGGAGTAGGCAGGTGCAGGACCAGCATGCACCTGGGTTACCTGTAGGAGTAGGCAGGTGCAGGACCAGCATGCACCTGGGTTACATGTAGGAGTAGGCAGGTGCAGGACCAGCATGCACCTGGGTTACCTGTAGGAGTAGGCAGGTGCAGGACCAGCATGCACCTGGGTTACCTGTAGGAGTAGGCAGGTGCAGGACCAGCATGCACCTGGGTTACCTGTAGGAGTAGGCAGGTGCAGGACCAGCATGCACCTGGGTTACATGTAGGAGTAGGCAGGTGCATTATGAGGTTATTTTCGTTTGCTTGTTTTGTTTCGCCAAATAAATTATGAGAAAAGGGGAATTCCTGTATAAAAAGCTGCATTGTTTTTGGATGCGTGAACCACAAACATTTTTATTTATGTTTAGTTTTTTCACTCATCGGACAAATGGCCACTACACTTGCCGCATCCTTTCCATTTTCTTTCCAAAACTGTATTTTTTTGTAGTTTTTTGCCGAGTTTCCCTTCCTCCTTCCCTGTCTCCGTTCTTTCCCCTGACCGGCTGCCAGCTGCTGCACACAGAGTGCAGCCCGGCCGCTCGCCGTGTTTACGTGACGGAGGCCAGACCTGTTAAAGGCTGGAGCCCGGACAAAGGAAAGGGACTAATGATCGGGAACGTTGCCAGGGCGACGCGCAAGCATCGCAGGAGATGTAAACCAATGTGTGCGGCCTCTCGTTCTCTCACCAGTGCATGAACCAAAATGGTTCTCCGCGTTTCAGAGAACGCTGTTGTGTTCCTCACAACTCATAAGTGTGTTTTATTCATTCTCACACCTTTCAGCTCAAGGTGAGCTTCAGGGGTCTCGGGTGTTCTTGCCAACTTTTGATGCAAGAATGTGACAAAGCTGGCTAAGTGCATCAACATGATGTGTTCATATTGCACCAAGTATTAGAAAAATCACCAGGCCTCCTTTTTTAAATCACATTTATAATGTGCAGCGCCCGTCTGGCGTTCTTTACGAGCAGCGGCGTAGAAAGAAAACAGACTCCGGGCCTCTGCTCTCCGTCCCCGTGCTGAGCCTCACTTGTGTTTTTAGGTAAAACACACAGCGCATCCCTGTTGTGAGAGGATCTTTCTGTCTGTTCCCAAACAGAACTCTTGTTCATCTCCATTTCATCTCCAGTCACATCCAGTCTTCTGTGTTTTTTTTGTGCGATTCGCTCTCAGGAAGCGTCGGATCTGAAGCGGCTCATTGTGACTGGTCTCGGCCTCCAGGTGGATTATGTGCACCGCGAGAATCTGTCTTCATCGTGCAAGAGTTACGCAACAGGAACTATTGACCCGAGTGTGTTTTTATGAATAGTTCAGTCCCATGAAGGACTCAAACTACGCACATCTTTAACTGCCAGCTTCGTCAGTGTGCGCTTAATAAAAGAAGTCGTGTATATTCTCTGCTGCTGCCCTTAAAGGCGTCTCGTCACCATGACATAAACCTTCTTCATATAAGAACACGTCTCTGTCCCTGCATGTAATAAAGTGCAGAAGCGGTTGAACGGTCCTGGTTTGTATCGGCTTGTTTACAGCAGAGAATGTGAGCCTGTGACCTGAATGTGGGGAGAAAGCTCCGCAGCGTCACGTTTTCCATTATTTAAAGCAGATTTCTGTCACGCCGGAGCCGCTTTTGAAGGTATTTATTTTTCTCATAACGAGAAGAGCAAAAAAGGCCCCGGAAAACACAACCTGCGAAATTTGACAGATTTCCTTCCTCTGAAGCGCGTGACCCAGTCTGCTTGTGATGCTTGAAGCTCTCACCTCCCGCCTGTCCTCTCGTCCACAGGAGCATGCAGAAGCTCACGCAGCTGGAGAGGCTGGACCTGGGGAGCAACGAGTTCACTGAAGTGGTGAGTACCTGTCAGTCGAAGCCCAGGGGGTTTGCTACCCTTTAGTGTGTGTGGCGGTGACCTCGCCTCCTCCTCCCTCGGTCCCTACTCCCTTCCCTCTTTTCATCTTTTGAAATCGAAGCCCTGCTTTTGCTCGTTATCGCCGGAGGACGGCCTTCATTAATACGTAATAATCACATTTGAATGAATAACTGGCCGTGTGATTTATTTTGAGCTTGTTTACGAGTTAAGCTCTTCATCCTGTCACACATACACACACATATACACACATGCATATACACACATGCATACATCATTTCACCTCCTTTCTCCTCTGCGCCTGCAGCCTGAGGTGCTGGAGCAGCTGACTGGAATCAAGGAGCTGTGGATCGACGGCAACAGACTGACGTTCCTACCCGGGGTATAAATCCACAGTCGACCCCTGACACGTATTTTGAGAGGCTGCCGATCCCCAGAACGTCATCTCGTTCCTCAACCTCTGCGTCCGCTTGAATCTGCATCAAAATAAACTGCAGTCGGCTTGCATCAGACTCTGAACACACAGCCGAGAAGGAGCCGCAGTTTGAACTCTATGCAGACTTTTTAAGGGCTGCGCATTACAGAAGTCTGCAGCGGTGAAGTCATCCTTCCCCTTGAACATAACTCGTGTATAATGATGTTTTCATAGTCAGAATGTGTTGCGTAAGATTCATTTTTCACCCAAAACGACCAGCTTGTTTGTAACTGGGTCATAATTAAAACATTATTCCGTCTGCCAGCATTTCAACAGCACCAGATAATCACAGCCTGGCTCTTTTTTTATATATGCAGCGACGACGTCTGTCGGGAATAGAAACCGAAACCGTTTCTACAAAATGTGTGTTTTTACTAAATGTAATAATTCAACCGACTGAGATAATAACCGCTAAGTTCCATGACCTCACTGCTGAGGATGGTTTTAATCCACTGTTTCTATGTTCAACCAACACAACGGCCTAATCCCTGGATAAGAAGATATCAGGGACAAGTCTGTATTCATTGTGTGTCCCTTTTTATTTTTTTTTATTAATCCAGATGCTGGGCATGCTAAAACAGCTGGTGTACCTGGATGTGTCCAAGAACAACCTGGAGATGGTGGACGAGCAGATCTGCGGCTGTGAGAGTCTGCAGGACCTGCTGCTGTCCAACAACGCCCTCACACAGCTGCCCGGCTCCATCGGTAACACACACACACACACACACACACACACACAGCTCCCGTCGATGCTTTTCCCATCCCGTACGCATTCCTGTGTTCTGCAGACATCTGATTCCCTTGGATTGTGATTTTCATAGCACGATAAATGCAACGCTGCAATAACTGCTTTTCACAGTGAGGAAGATGTTGCATTTTTAAACAAATACTTCTCAAAACTATGCTGCAGCTATGTGTTATGAAACGTATGAAGATGCAGTAGGGATCTTAAATCAAATGAATCGCTATAAATGGATGATTATTACAACCGATTTACCCTCTAAAGGACATGTATGTGTTCATTAAATTGATGTAAAGTAATGAAAGCAGTAGCCAGCTGGTATCATAAGAAGAAAGATTTAAAACAAACTTATTTTCCCACATTTGTTGTCCTGTATTAAAAGATCCACAGTCAGCTAAATAATTTAAAGCGCGTTGTTGTATCTCAGTACAACGTCTTGCATCTTTCTTTTTTGCATTCATGCATGAATGTGCATCGGGAAAAAGTAAATGCAACTTAAATCCCACTGTGACTCGAGCAAACTGGCTCCTGCATTCACACAGATATCCACTTCATAGGATGTAATGCTGACCCTTTTTTTAAATGACTTGCTTCCTTTCACCGTGTTCATGTGTGAGCGCCATGCTCATTAAACCGAGGATGCGCCGTGCAGTCGGGGTTGATTCCCACTAAACTGATTACAATAAATCCAATTAACCGATGTGATGGAGCAGCGAGTTATGATCAATAACTCCGAGCCGTTTGATGCGTCTCTCTGATCGTCTCCTCCTCTCTCGACAGGCTCGCTGAAGAAGCTGACGGCACTGAAAGTGGACGAGAACCAGCTGATGTACCTGCCGGACTCCGTGGGAGGGTGAGTGCAGCGGCTTTAAGCCCTCAGATCAGTGGATTATGCTTCTGTTTTCATCTGCCGTCTCCTGATCGCATAAACAACGTCTGTCTGGATGAATCAGAGAGAGATATATAGATATGTAGATATAGATATATATCTATATTATCCCATTACACATAATGTGTTCCGATGCTGATGATGATGAGTAACTCGATTTACGGCCACGATTATGAAGAATGGATGATAATAATTGAATATCGACCGTCCTGGTTTCGTGGCTCGAGGCTCGCGTCGGCCAGATGAGCCTCCGATGCGCCGCTGACCGACTCAGCCGGACGGAGGCCTGCAGCCGGCAGGTAGAACCCGGCTAAGTGCATCAACATGATGTGTTCATATTGCACCAAGTATTAGAAAAATCACCAGGCCTCCTTTTTTAAATCACATTTATAATGTGCTGCTGGACGTCCCGCCGCGTTCCGACCACGAAGATTACGTGATAACGGCCACATTGTTGCAGCGTTTGAGTTCCGGTTCTTCCTCCATTGTTCGTATCCATATGCGGAACGTTTCTCCTCGTGTAATTTGACACAGATTACGCAACAAAGCCTATGGTTTATGGTAATCCTATGCATTTGAAGCGAGCTGATTTTTATTTCCTTTTCTACTTAACTGGTTTTATTCCGTCCGCTGTCGCTGCACCGTGCCGTTTGTCCGTGTTTTTTGAGTTTTTGATTTGTTTCACAGTCGCTCTCTGACTTGTTTTGCATTCATCTGAATCCCCAAACTGCTTTTTGCATTTGTTCTTCGTGCAGAAAGCTCCAGCTGCTCGGCACTTCTGTGTGAGCGCGGTCGTTCACTTTGAAATGTTGCTGCTTTTAGATTCTGTCCCTTGGGGTTTTTACGGGTGTTGTGTATGTCTCGCCGCGTTTCGCTCCAACTATGACACCTTGTTGCAATGGTTGGAGCGAATAAGAGTTAATCTTGCTTCTCGTTTGAAAGACATTTAAAGACCGTTTCCATCGTCGTTTAGTCATTCCTCGGCTTTGATCATTTGACGGTTTGGGGATAAACAATAAAAAAAAAAAGCATTTTAACAGAGCAGTTTAGGAAACATCTGGTTTGACGGTATATTTAAGTCTCCTGTCACAGAATTAAAGGGACATTCCACCTATTTGTATTCAGTTTACTCGTCATATTAAGAGCTACTCAGCCTGTGAAAACAGTTACAAACCGGGGATGTGGAGCCTGGAGAAACGATGCTCTTGAGTGGCATTATGGAAAATGTCGGGTGCACAAACACCGAGAGATCACAAGCAAATCCACCTTTCCCAGGCTCTAAGTACGGAGCACGTCTGAACCGCTCGGCCTCCCGTGAGGAGCGACCGGCGGCGACAGCCGTGGGAACAAACCGGCGGCCCGTCGGCTGCTTGGAATTTAAGGTCGGGAGGTCTTGGATTCCAACGCCGGGACTTTGGTCTTGTCTCGTGGTATCCGCTGTACATACGGTAAAAGCGCCACATGATGAGCGTCCTCCCTCCTCCCCGTCAGACTGAGCGCTCTGGACGAGCTGGACTGCAGCTTCAACGAGATCGAGGCGCTGCCCTCCTCCATCGGCCACTGCGGCAGCATCCGCACCTTCGCCGCGGACCACAACTTCCTCACCGTGCTGCCCACCGAGGTGAGTGATCGCGTCGCTCGCGTTGAACGGTCCGCTGGCGTCGGTCGGCTCACGGCTCTCGGTCTCTGCCGCTTCACAGATGGGCAACTGGAAGAACGCGACGGTGCTGTTCCTCCACTCCAACAAGCTGGAGTCTTTGCCCGAGGAGATGGGAGACATGCAGAAGCTCAAGGTCATCAACCTCAGCAACAACAAGTGAGTCCAGACCGACGGGTTTCACTCATTAGGGTTGAGTAAAGTTATGGTGTTTTTCGTCATATATTTTTTAATTAGTGCAACCTAGAAAAAGATTAAAAATGAAATCATGCTCTGGCTCTTTGCTCTGTTTATTATCATTGGAACTTAAATCTGTTTTGAAGACGTCATTTTAATTGACAAATCAATTATTCAATAATATATATAGGTGCTATATATATATTTATATACATTCTATTTCTTTTGTATATATATATATATATATATATATATATATACTTTTATATTTATTATATTTTTTTAGATGTATAAAAAAAAGATATATATATATATTCTATTTTATTTAATATATATATATATATATATATATATATATATATATATATATATATATATATATATATATATATATATATATATTTGTGTTTATATAAAAAGCATCCTTAACATGGCCTGTTATGGATGCTTTTATTTATGTGTGTGTGTATATATACAATAAATAATATATATATATATATATATATATATATATATTATTTATTGTATATATATTTTGGGATGCTGAGGCCGGATGGTTTTAATCGGGGGTTCCACTCCTGCTTTTTGCCAAATACACTGAATAACTTTGATCACGACCCAAAAACACCGACATGAGCAAAACTTTGCTGCTCCTCTCACACAACATTTACCTTCTTTTTAGATAATGAATTACAGGTGATGCTCCAGGTTTTAGTCCCTGTGCTTTTCCTCTGCAGGTTGAGGAATCTTCCCTACAGTTTCACTAAACTCAACCAGATGACTGCAATGTGGCTGTCTGAAAACCAGGTTCGTTTATTATTCACACGCTTTATTTATTCAGACGCATAACGGGGTTTCCCAAAAGGTGTGACTGAGTTCAGGGCCGTCAGACGTGTGGCGGGTTCTAGATCTCGGGGCTGTAAGTGAACCCACCGGCAGGAAAACGCATCCAACATTTAGAGAACCGCTTCAGGACATTGGATCTGATCATGCCAAATGGCAGCGCCGCGTGGAGACGGATCCCAAACGAACGCCAGGAAACGCTACAGGACTTCTTCAACGCCAGACTAGTTTATGACAGCGATCTGAGAGACGGAGAGAGAGACGGAGAGAGAGACGGAGAGAGAGAGAGGGAGAGAGAGAGAGAGAGAGAGAGGTGTCACGGTTACCGGACAAGTCGTGTTGCTGAAGCTCGGACGTCCGCCTCGGGGAAGTTGACCCCGACAGAACAAGATAAGCGTCGGAGGAGGAAACGCTCCAGCCGGCTCTGCTCGGGGGTCAGGAAGTGTCTTTGAGGCTCAGAGGAGTCAATGAACCTGCACCCGTCCTCCACTGTGACCCTCAGCTCCTCCACTTTTCTTTCCTTTTCTTTCTTTGTCACAAAATATCCT
Organism: Taurulus bubalis; assembly: GCF_910589615.1. NCBI lineage: Eukaryota > Metazoa > Chordata > Actinopteri > Perciformes > Cottidae > Taurulus > Taurulus bubalis. Next base: position 20,486,201 of record NC_136607.1, read on the forward strand.
GTTTGTTTGCTTTCTTTCATTTTTGTCTTTGTCTCTTGTCCATAAATGTAAAGCGTCTTTGAGTATCTTGAAAAGCGCTATATAAATTATTATTATTAATGCATGATGTGGAGACGCTGCAGGAGGATCGACCCAGAGTTTTATTATTTATTACTGTCGCCGCATTCGGGAAAAAATCAATTCATCAATTACTCGTTCATTTTCTCATCCTCGCTGGACTCTTTCGATTCGGTTCAATGCCTTTTCCACATAGACATGTTTCAATAAGAGCTATGTCATTATGTTTTGTGAATTGTGTTCTTCCAAATGTTTCCAACATTTCTGTCCGTTTCATTTGGCATCGTGTCGTAAATTTACTCTTTAATCGAGTTTTAAGCCACATTTTGTAGGACTTTGTAGCTCTTTGTTGTTTTTAACTTCATATTTTAACCACCTGGAGGATTTTTCCTCATCGCATGTCTGGACAAAAACAAGCGCAGCAAATGTAAGCGACAGTTTTGCTGAACAGCTTCAGAGAAACGCAGCTTTCTCTGAAGCTTCCGAGCTCCCGAGCAAAACGCTTTTTACCTTTCTGGCGGGACAAACTCTCCAACGGTGTTTAAAAACATTTCTACGACTCCCTTTCTCGTCGGTTCTAAGCAGACTAACGCACAACACTTCCATGGTTGATGAACGGGTCGGACTCGGTCCTCAACAGGAAGCTCCAGACTCCCTGGACACGTGAACGCGGCTCAGTGGACCAAGAGGTTTTACCTCCAGGCTCCCAAGACAACATTCCTGTAGACATGAGCCTTTTATTGATGTCTTTGTGGATCTAAATTCCAGTTTTCCCCGGCTGTGTTGGCTTGTAAAACACTCTGTGACACTGAAGCCGCTCCATGTGTATAAATACCAGCAAAGGAATACGCATGTCTTGTCATCGGGGTGCAGCACCTGTTGTGTTGGCGGCACAGAAGTGAAGCGGCACCGAGGCTGAAACCAGCTTCCTCAATGAGCGGTTGGCAGGAAGAGGCACCCAGAGGTGCTCGAGGTTGTTTTAGAGGAGACTAGAGGAAGAAACTCGGCCGTAAAGAACTGGGGAAGCAGTGGTGCGTCGCCAGTATCGACGCTGCAGAAGGTTTCTTCCTCTTGGGGGATTTACAGGGATGTCTTAGGGGATTTACAATCTGTACACATGAGGCAAATGTATGTTTGTGATTTTGGGCTGTACAAAATAAACGGACTCAAACAGAACCGGTTCACCTCTTGCCGTGCCAGAGCCCTGTGAGCCCGGTGTGGCTTCAGATGGAACGCACTCAAAAGCTTCTTCTTTGTCTCCCGCAGTCGAAGCCCCTGATCCCTCTGCAGAAGGAGGAGGACCCGGAGACGCACAAAACCGTGCTGACCAACTACATGTTCCCCCAGCAGACCCGGGCGGAGGAGTGTGAGTACCGCTTCAATCTGCAGGGAGCTGGGGCGACCAGGCGAGCTTCACTCGTACGACTAATATGGTCACAAAGGATCAAGCATTGACATTGAAAGTTTGTCTGTGCCCAGAATGCAGCTTGAGGGGTTTTGCTAAGAATGGAAGTCCTCCAAAAACTGCGTTGAGTAAAGGAAATGTATTTTATATAAATGTTTTAACTCCGTCTCTTCGACGGCCTGCAAGGATTCCTGCATTCATATTTCATGAGGGACCTCGTTACCCGAGACGAAAAGCTGCAGAAACACACACTGGTCCTCCTCTTCTCGTGCAGCATCTGTTAAGTCTGGCTCAGGTCCTCCAGACGGCCTCTGATGACCCGGTAGCATCTCCGCTTCACAGTAATTAGCGGTTCGAGCTCCACAAACTAAATGGTAGCGAGTCAGCTGCTGGAGTTTGTTTTGTGTGTGTGTGACAGCGCACCGCAAGAAAATGTCGTCACACAAGTTCCTGTCTGTCTGCTTCATGCCGTTTCCCATCATCTACAACACAGTTTCCACTTCTCTGCTGAGCGTTTCTCTAAAGGAGCTTTGCTTGTTTCCTCGTGTCTTCCTGAGGGCCGGAATACGTCTGGTCTGTTCTCTACTGTTGTAGGTCGTTCAGAGCAGCTGCTTCCTATGCACTTTATTATAATATTATATATATATAATTGTTTTAGTCATCGGTCGACTTCTAATGTAAATGTAAATGCGAAACGCACTGATTCACACCTTGAATCTTAAAAGCTTCAATTCATATAATACCAAAATAACTTTAGTTCTAAACATTTTTACAGTAATGTTTAGCAATCCTTTGGGCTCATGATGACGGTAACGGGCAAATCCTGCAAGAATGTAAACAGGTTTTACTCGTTATAGTCACAGATCCAAGAAGCGTGAATTCTATCTAATGTATGACTGTGCTCTTATTGTTTTTATTTATTTTTATCTGTTTTTTTATTATTGCATAGTTTTTAGGACATTGTGACTGTTGTGTAAAGGGACTTTGAGTAAAAAGAAAAGCGCTACATAAATGAATTATTTATTTCTGGAATGGTTTCTGTTGGATGAAGGGGTTAAACTCCTGAACTGCAAGTTCCTCCACATCTCCTTCAGTTTACTGGCACGCAGGCTTTGCGCCACCTTGTGGTCAAAGTCAGACGTGTATGAATTAAAAACAAGACTAACAAATCTGCTTATTGTCCAGACATCCCGAGCTCCGACTCCGAGAGCTTCAACCCGGCTCTGTGGGAGGAGCAGCGCAAGCAGCGAGCTCAGGTGGCCTTCGAGTGCGACGAAGACAAGGACGAGCGGGAGGCGCCCCCGAGGGTGGGTGTCACGCGGGTGTCACACGGGTGTCACGCGGTGGCGTGTTTCACCAAACTGTAAAAGCATCGTGCGACCGCAAAGATAGTTTGTCAGTGAGGTGTTGTGGGTCTCTGTCCCGTTGCAGGAGGGGAACCTGAAGCGTTACCCGACCCCGTACCCGGACGAGCTGAAGAACATGGTGAAGACGGCCCAGTCCGTGGCTCACCGGCTGAAGGAGGACGAGTCGAGCGACGAGTCGGGGAAGGAGGCGCGGCCTGTTGAGAGGAACCACATCGGCGTGCAGGACGTGGGCGTTAAGGTCCGAATATTGATTCCTCTGTAGTTCCTCTTCAACATGAACCTTTTTGTTGGATAAATAACCCCCGTGCCGTCTCTGTGCAGGTCATAGAGGCTCCCTATCCCAACGGCTCGGCGTCAGACATGGAGTCCCAGATATCCACCACCACGTTTGCCCAAAACCCGTCGGCGACCGAGCCGAAGGACACGTCGGACTCTTCCAGCGCTCAGAAGGTCCAGCCTTCAGGAGGCTGTGTGATGAACCACGAGGACACGCTGGTGACTCTCTCGTCCGCACACGGTCACGCCACACGCAAGCAACGAGCACATGGGGAGGAAATGTGTTTGTTTTTGTCTTCAGGATTCTGACGAGCTGTCTGACGAAGAGGACGAGATGAAGATCGCAGAGATGAGACCCCCTCTCATCGAGATCTCCATCAACCAGCCCAAAGTCGTGACTTTGAGTAAAGACAAAAAAGGTATTTTAGGTTTTTATTGAGTGACGGAAATGTCAATATTTGAAGTGACGATGTTCACAGTCATGGAGTTTTAAAATGGTTGTTTCCAGGCCTGGAAAAGTCCGTGAAAAAAATAAACTCACAAAAGTTTAGTAAAAGTCATGTAAATGTGTTATATTCATGTCTTCATTTACATTGAGTTTGAAATAATGAATATGCTTTTAAAAGAAAGACGCTCAAAATATAAGCAGGCATACATACAGGCATCTATATAAATGTTTATTATTTTAATCAAACTATTGTCTCATTCATTTGAGTCATTTAAGGTTTACTGTATGCTTTGTATTCTCATTGTTAGTTTAAATACTACATTTACTCACTTTTTACTGTTTACACCCAGACTTCATTAAATGTTTGTCATGACATTTGGTGGAAAATCGTGGAAATTTGGTTAAAAGTCATGAAAATTTAGTTTAAAATCATGGAAAAGTCATGAATGCATTTTGTGATTGACAGACGACGCCGACTCCCTGCTGGACGACACCGTTGCCAACAGCAACCAGAACAACAGCAACTGTTCGTCTCCGTCCCGCATGTCCGACTCGGTGTCTCTGACCACCGACAGCAGCCAGGACAACTCTCTGTGCACGCCGGAGCGAGAGGCCAAGATGCCCTTCCTCCCGAAGAGCCGGTGGGTATCGTTCCTGTTGTCTTCGTCCCGGAGCGTCTTCCTCGTGTTGTCGCTTCGCCCGCCTCACGCGCCGCCATCTTTGTTTTCAGGCAAGAGGACGAGAACATGAACCGGCCGAAAGACTCCGCCCCTCTCCTCCACAACGGCAACGGCTCGGAGACGTCCCTCCAGACTGCGCCGGATAAAATGGGCGACTACGACCTGTCCCTGGAAGCCCGGCTGGCGTTCATGGAGAAGCGGTTCAACAACGGCGTGGGCGAGTCCTACACCAAGTGGGACCAGATCAACATGAACGTGTCCAAGCCGCCGACCGACAACATGCAGCTGGACGAGGTGGACCGGGCCAAGAACGGCGCGGTGACCCCGGACCCGGACGGCAAGCGGGTTTTCGGCAACGACAACGCGGAGGAGCGCTTCCTGAACGGGAACCGGCGGGTGGGCGTGGCCTCCACGGGCGTGACGGCGAGCAGCGACATGTCTCTGTCCCGCAGCACGGAGGAGCTGTCTCCGGAGAAGCGGTGCGTCCCGCAGCAGGTGATGAAGTCTCACAGCGTCGGCAACATGGAGGCGGGAGGCCTGAAGCTGTACTCCTTCGACGGGGACGACGGCGTCCACGGCTGCTACGACATGGCGGGCGCCGGCGGCCCCGGGGCCCAGGGCCAGAGCATCGTCCGGAGCAAGTCCGCCAGCCAGTTGGTCAACGACCCGACGCTCCAGATCTACCCCGGCTCCTCCGCGTCTTCCTCGGACCTGCTCTCCTCCGCCAAGCCCCCCGCCAGCAGTGCCAGGTACCCCGTCTCCTCCAGCATGGCCATGGGCCTCCCTCCTCCCCAGTACAACATCCAGTACGCCAGCAGCGGGGTCCCCAAAGAGGGCCTCTGGAGCCAGAGGACCCCCGTGCCCCCGGAGCACCAAGGGTACCTCCCTCCTCCTCCTCCTCCTCACTCACTCGCCAACACCAACTACTCCAACCGCAATCAAGCGCCTCCGTACCCTCTGCAGCCCCAGCAGAGGGGCCCTCCTCCCATGGCGGCCCCCGGGGACATGTGGACTAAGGAGAGGCTGCATTCTGCCGGGGGCCAGCCTCGAAGCAGCACTCTGCAGCGGCAGAGCAGCTCGGCCTCCACGGCCTCCGTCGCCTCCATGGGCGACCCGAGGCGCATGCAGCTGCCCGACGGGGACTACATGACGTACCGGGACATCCACACCCTCGCCAGGGGCCCGCTGGCCATGAGCCACGCCATGCAGAGGCCCCTGTCGGCTCGCACTTACAGCATCGACGTGCCCGGGGCCTCCCGGACTCTCAGCTCCAGGCCGCCGCCCCACGATCTCCCAGAGAGGACCATGTCCGTCAGCGACTTCAACTACCAGCAGAGCAGCCCGAGCAAGAGGCCCCACGGCCGGGTGAAGTCCGAGCACTCGCTGCTGGACGGGCCCGGCCAGGTGCCGGGGCCCGGCGGGGCGGGACGGGTGCCGGCGGATTGGAGGGACCAGGTGATGCGGCACATCGAGGCCAAGAAAATGGAAAAGGTACGAAAATAAATATATATATTGAATAGTTAGATGATGCTATTTCAGGGAGGATTTTTTTTTTTGTAAAGATGAACCTATGGCGCGTAGATCACATCATTACATAGTTTCATATAAAGTCCTGAACTTGCCCATAGCCCTGCATATTGTTCTGGTTTTGTTTGGTCAAACTTTGAGTCATAAGCCTCCAGAAAAATACAACGCATTAATATTAAATCAAATGCAGGTAAGTATTGATTAGGTCCAATAACAAAAAGGTCAAAATCAGCTTCAATTTGGTTAAAAGGAGAAGTTAATGAGATGTTTAGGATACATAAAACTGTTTCTACAGCAGTAAAACGACTTTATTTTATCACTGGAATACACGTAGTGTTATGACCTAGATCCTGGATCAGAGATGACTTCTAGGAAACTATGACGACATCATTACTGCAGCGTCAGGAAGAGGAGAAAGAGACTTTGGGAAAGACAGATTTGAGAAGAGATTCGTTGGCCGCAGAGTTAAAAAATGAAATAAATCCAGATATTTTTTACCCAAACCTGTCGACGGATATTTAGGTGAAGTCCACGTGCGCGCACTAACCCGTCCGTCTGCACATTGTGTATTCACTGCATGCGTGTGTGTTTATGCTGTAAACCTTTTTGTTGTCTCTCTATGTCGTCATGGCTCATTTTGGTGGATTGCATGGCCGCCTCCTCCGTTCAGAACGCGCTGTCTCGCTCCTATAATCCCACTAGCGCGCCGCTGAGCCGCGCTCACTACGGCAGCTGTAGGGACATGCATGCCAGCCAAGGCTCCCTGGTCTTTAGCGCCAGGGACGGACCTCCCTACGGAGCGCTGGGCCTCTGTGTGAGTACTCGGGGAACCCGGGAGCTCGGATAACTGTCTTGTTTCCTTGGAAGACTGACCCCTGACCCTCAGAAGCTTTCACTTGTCTTGCATAAGCAAGTGAACGTGCGATGGCTCTCCTCACGGCCGCAGATGTGACCGTCTCCTCTGAGAGGAGCCAATGGACGGAGTAGCTCCTCCCCTTTCTGTGATGCAGTTTGACTGGTTTAAAAAGGGACGACTTGTTTTGTACTGTCGTCCACTTTTTGGGGAAGAATTTGAGAAGATGTCTAAATTGCTACAAAGTTGTAGCTTTATTTAGAAAACTACCACATCTCATTGGCTACGTAATGAAGATGTTTCTTCCTTAATTTGACTCCAAGTAATACAAAAATATACACAATAAGTGATATGTAATATGATGTATGGTACAAATCAGCCCTTTTTATACCTGCCAGGTGCTTTAACATCATCACCATGGTCCCTCCTTCTTAACTGCACTCTTAAACCTTTATTTTGCGTCATTCATCGTCTTCACTTCTCTTTGGGGTGTGTGTGTGTGTGTGTGTGTGTGGGTGTGGAAAAAACTGTGTTTACAAAAGGTAAGTGGTTGCAGGTGTTAAGAAAGTAGATATTAGAAACTGATCAGGAGGGAAAAAGGACTTTATGCATCTTATTATTTAAACAAGCCCTCAAAACTCACCTCTTCCAGCTCTTCTTCACCTGCTAACCTGCACCTGTCCTCCTCTATGACTCACACACTTTCCTCCACTATGACTCGCACACTTTCCTCCTCTATGACTCGCACACTTTACTCCTCTATGACTCGCACACTTTACTCCTCTATGACTCGCACACTTTCCTCCACTATGACTCGCACACTTTGACTCGCACACTTTCCTCCACTATGACTCGCACACTTTGACTCGCACACTTTCCTCCTCTATGACTCGCACACTTTCCTCCTCTATGACTCGCACACTTTCCTCCACTATGACTCGCACACTTTGACTCGCACACTTTACTCCTCTATGACTCGCACACTTTACTCCTCTATGACTCGCACACTTTCCTCCTCTATGACTCGCACACTTTCCTCCTCTATGACTCGCACACTTTCCTCCTCTATGACTCACAGCTTCTCCAGTTTTCTTTTTGTTACCAAAAATGTTCTGTTTGTCTTTCCATTTGTGTTTGTTCCGTTTGTCTCTGTCTCTTGTCCCCAATGTAAAGCGTCTTTGTGTACTCAGAAAAGCGCTATAAAAGTTTGAATTATTGTTATTATTATTATTATTATTATTATTATTATTATCATTTAAGATTCACTTCATATGCAGCAAGCTTACAGAAAAGCCCAGTTTTAATCCGATGTGTCCCTCCACCTGAAGCCTCATACCACGACCGGACATGAACCATGTTCCTGTCAGTGTCCCATTGGCTGTTTTCTCTATTAATAATATTATTAATATTACCCTTTGTTGTGAATGAGCTTCAGTGGAGGTTTTAACGTTAATGACCATCACCTGCTCCGTTCACAGGATGACGTGTTTCCACAAGCGCAGCAGAGCTACACCATGGATCACCACAGAAAAGTAGGTCTGACACGCAGTGATGATGAAGTCGTCCAGTTACACATTTAATAAACAAATCTACAGTAGCTCCCTCCTGCCTTCTGCTCCCAGGTGCCTTTGATGAACGGGCAGATGGCTCCTGCTCGTCCTCAGGTGAGCCAGGCGCCGATGGCCCGCCACCCTTCCAGAGAGCAGCTCATCGACTACCTGATGCTCAAAGTCTCCCATCAGCCCCCGGGGCCCCCAGGGGCCCCACGCGCCCCGCAGGACACGCTGCCGCAAGAGGTGCTAAGAGGCATATTCTGCATTGGCTTGGCTGAAGTTTGACTCAAAGAATAATTTGACATTTTGGGGGGGAAACGTTTATTTACTCCGTTTTTAAATATGACGCTACAGCCGGGCGCTAGTTAGCTTAGCATGTAAACTGGAAACCAGAGGAACCAACACCCACGTCATTTAAAGTGAATTACTGAGCTTTCTGAGGGTTTGTGAACTTCTTCCAGAGCCAGGCTAACGATCCCCCTTGTTTCCAGTGACTATGCTAAGCTAAGCTAAGCCCTTCATATTTAACGGACAAATATGAAAATGGCACGAGTCTTATGATCTTATTTAACGATGCCGTTAAGGAAGAGTCTGATCTCCGGGTTCATTCCCCAGACGTTTGTGCCAGTGAACAGAATAAAAACCTGGCTGCAACCTCCTGCTGAGGATTCTCAAGCCTGGTGTTGGGACGTTGTGTAATTACCAGCGAGCCACTGTGAATGAGTGTCTAATGAAAGTGTGTGTGTGTGTGTGTGTGTGTGTGTGTGTTTCAGATCCGTGTGAAGGTGGAGAAGAATCCCGAGCTGGGCTTCAGTATATCGGGAGGAGTGGGCGGCCGGGGGAATCCCTTTCGCCCGGATGACAACGTAAGTTATGCTTTTCACAGTAGCACCCTTAAAGGGATAGTTCGGATAGTTCAGATTGTTGGAGAAACACCAGCATGTGCTGTGTTTTTAAAGGATTAGTTCACCAAAAGTCGCACAATACCATAAACAAACTCCCCTGTGGACCAGCATCATCCGTCTTCTGCAAGGTCAAGAAATGAAATGAGTTTATGTGTAATTAATGAGGTATTCCTCTAATATATATATATATATATATATATATGTATATATCTCACACGTATGATTTCAGGGTATATTTGTGACGAGGGTTCAACCTGAGGGACCGGCGTCTATGATCCTTCAGCCTGGAGATAAGATCCTACAGGTACCAGCTGCAACATCACCAAGATAATAAGCGCGTCAACTAAATTAAGTCGATTAAAAGTTATTGGTTGTTGTCTCTTCTCCCAGGTCAATGGATACAGCTTCGTGAACATGGACCACCTGCACGCCGTGTCCCTGCTGAAGACGTTTCCCAACACGGTGGACATGCTCATCGTCAGAGAAGCGGCAGCGTAGACTCACCGAAGCCCGAAAGGCAGACGACGCTCACGGCAGGCGGAACGGAGGAAATATACGTTGACTCTCATATTTTTATACGCAGAGGAGACTTGACCTGTCGGGACTATTTATAGTAGAGATCTTCATCGCCTTGGGGGAGAAACCACTGAATGTAGTGGATGAGAGACGGAGGCAACGCTCTGCAGGTGCGAGTCCTCAGAAGGCCGTCACTGTGGTTTATATATATTTTTATACAAAAGAAGCTGAAGATACGAGCTGCTCTGATGCAAGTAGTGACTGTGGTCTCTGTACAGATCATCTGCTTTTTATTTTCAACCCTTTTTTCTCTCGTCCAAAACTCATAAATGAGGTTTTATTTCTGCGGATTGACCACTCGGGGACAGGGCTCCTGCTCCTGGCGTCCAGTTTGCCTTTTTCTTTTCTTCTTCTTTGTTTCCTCACACGTCTAATTTAAGATGTTGAAACCATTTCCTGATCGCCCTGTGATCTCGTGAGGAGGACAATGTTATGTGCGTTTGGGGCGTGGAGACGAATGTAGATCAAGGGAGGAGGTTTAGATGTTTGAGGAGAGATATTTTAATTTTGTTTGTATTTCTCCTCTTGCAAGACGGAAGAGTTGAGAGGAGGAAATCCGCTCGCCGCCAGAAGCATTCACGGCCTGAAGAAACGCACTCGGCTCGGATCGTTTCACGAGGCGGGAAAAGGAGAAGGAAATGTAAATGTCGTGGGGAACGGCCGAGAAGAGTCTCGTGCGTTTGCTCGGCCTTCATCTGGCAGACAATGTTTAGCTTAAACGTTTAGTGAAATGCGTGTGAGGCTGAGCAGTGAGAGCGGGAACGATCCTTCTTTCTTTCTTTTTTGCCCGAAAGTCCCACCCCGAAAGAAAATGTCAGATCGATTCCCTTTTCTTTTTTTAAGCGGAGAAAGGTTTGGCGGTCGTGCTAGTTAACCAAAGCGGGTTTGGGAATTGTGGACGGAAGAGAAAAAGCAGGAGACGAGTTTGTGTTTGTTTTTAAGGGCTTCGTCTTTCAGGCCATCGGGGAGACGAGCGATCGCTTTGGTTTCAACATCTGTCCGTTTTATTCACATGGGAGAAGACCACAGTTTGCCTTTTTGTGTCTGTACAAATGATTTCTCATGCTTTTTATCATCACTATGGAGACGTTTCTCAGTCTTTTAGTTCGGAAGTCTTTGCTGTACAGAGTAGAGTCGGGAGAAGCAAGTTGTCAAGTGCCATAGACCTTGAGCTGTTTGAACGGGGAGGACCTTTGACCCCAGAACCAGAGCAATATCCACACCAGAGGAGTCCATGCGCAGCGTCTAACGGCTTAAAAGCAATATTTAAAGCCTTTATTTTCATTCATAAAACAAAACATTAGACAGCATTTTTTTAACACAATCTTCTAAAAAAAAAATCACAGATTTTACATGATTTTTATATTGTGAAAATAATCTTTTTTTGTTTTTAATGAAATAGCACTGGATATATATATATATATATATATATATATATATATATATATATATATATATATATATATATATATATATATATATATATATATATATATACGCCAAGTGCTTAAAAAAAAAAAAGATTTCTCTGCATTGTGTAAAAGTGAATGTTTGTGTCACTTTGCCCCCGAGAGCTTTTTAGATAATAGACCATAACTCCAGATGTTTTATTTGTGCAAAAAAAATAATAATTTAAAATAAATAATCCAGTCAAAGCTGCATATCTCAGAACATTCCTATTGTCTGTCAAAGAAGGAAAACAATCAGTTTTTAAAGGAAACGTCGCGTCACGCCTCTGTTAATATTCATTTACTCGTCAATAAGTCAACAGTAGAAGTGATCAGATTAATAAGTAACGCCCCCTGGACTCAACATGCATTCATAACCACTGAATTGTTTGTAAAATGTATAATTTAGTCGTTACGATCGACCCGTATTTTATTCTCGTGGCACTGTCTAACCAAAATAAAAACACTGTGTGGTAATTAACACAATTTAATTATCCCTTTTTAATAGAAATATAGTTGTACTGTTTTAAGTGACGCTGTACCCTTTTAAATTTTTAAAATAAAAAAAAAATAGGTACATTTTATTCACAGGCCAATGACATATTTAATAATGTGCATTTCCCCAAAATTTCTCACAGAAAGTAGTATTTTAACGCGGATGAGTTGTTTGTATTATTTGTAATAATTTTGTTGACTTTGTGAGATTAGGGGAGGAACATTTCTGCGGTAACGGTCACTTTATTATATTCATAACAAGAAGAAAACCCGTGCAGTCGGATGAAAGCCGTCCTCTTCATCATGTGGGTCGCTTTCTTCTCCTCTTTATTTATTTAGCAGTCTTCTGTGGGTTTTAGACCGTACTAATCAATTTGTAAATACTCTTAAAAAAACAAACAAATTTGAGAAAAGAATTAATAACGGCATTAGTGACTTGCGATTGTAAAACCAGCAATAAATTGCAATGCAGAGGCACTCGTTTTAATGTATAGCTAGTATTTCTAAGGTTGCTCTGGAAACGGCCGCAGTGAGGTGATGATGATGGTGATGATGATGATGATGGTGATGATGATATGCATTTATCCAACATTCCAGATTTTTGTACATAATTTACCTGTTTCTGAAGTAACCTGTGGAAAATAAACTAATGCTCTTTAGCAAAACATCCTTCTGTCGTCATTTCATTCTCTGGGCTTTATTGCTTTCTTTCTTTTTAAACCAGTGCAGGTAATGAAGTACACGCAGTACACGCAGTACACACAGTACACGCAGTACACGCAGTAGACGCACTACACGCAGTACACGCACTACACACAGTACACGCAGTACACGCACTACACACAGTACACACAGTACACGCAGTCCACGCAGTCCACGGTGTACAGACCAAAGGGACAGTGCCCCTGCAGGTGTATTCAGGCTGCATTGTTTCCAGTATGAGAAAACCGACGGTTTGGTTCACATCCCTTCTCAGGAGCATCAGCAGGGGGTCCAGCCCAAAAACTATGAATATAAATGTTTTCCTCTTTGTATTATAGAAGAAAATATAAGATGAATGCAGCTTTAAAGTTAATTACTGAGCTTTAGAGATGCTACGAGGTGGCTTTTGTGAACTTTGTCCAGAGCCAGGCTAACAATCCCCCTTGTTTCCAGTGACTATGCTAAGCTAAGCTAAGCATTATTAATCGTCACGTTTTTTCAGCTCACTTCAACAGTTTGTTCTCCACACATGTTTTACAGCGATCTGGTCTCCATAAAGCATGCATGCACGTGTGTGTGTGTGAGATATATATTTCATATAGTAAACTATGTGCAGTAAATAGTTTGGACTTAAATAAATCTGTGATGACACGTCACACCAGCTGGACCCAGACTGTTGAACCAAGAATGAATTACA